>NW_027440334.1:0-133900 GCF_031893055.1 Leptodactylus fuscus
ACTCCGACATGATACAAGTTGCAAGATCACCCAGCTAGCCTATGATGGGCTGTCACTAGATAGGCTTAACTGTCAACTTTCCCATGGCTGCGTCGTTCTCAGCCCGAGCTACACTCAAGAGTACACGATCAATGAAGCGCTACGGGGAAAATTAAACTCCTGCTTGATAGAAGTTGCCGAGTAAACGATCAATGAAACCCTATGGGGAAAATCCAACTCCGGCATGATACAAGTTGCAAGATCACCCAGCTAGCCTATGATGGGCTGTCACTAGATAGGCTTAACTGTCAACTTTCCCATGGCTGCGACCTTCTCAGCCAGAGCTACACTCAAGAATACACGATCAATGAAACCCTATGGGGAAAATCAAACTCCGACATGATACAAGTTGCAAGATCACCCGGCTAGCCTATGATGGGCTGTCACTAGATAGGCTTAACTGTCAACTTTCCCATGGCTGCGTCGTTCTCAGCCCGAGCTACACTCAAGAGTACACGATCAATGAAGCGCTATGGGGAAAATTAAACTCCTGCTTGATAGAAGTTGCCGAGTAAACGATCAATGAAACTCTATGGGGAAAATCCAACTCCGGCATGATACAAGTTGCAAGATCACCCAGCTAGCCTATGATGGGCTGTCACTAGATAGGCTTAACTGTCAACTTTCCCATGGCTGGGACCTTCTCAGCCAGAGCTACACTCAAGAATACACGATCAATGAAACCCTATGGGGAAAATCAAACTCCGACATGATACAAGTTGCAAGATCACCCAGCTAGCCTATGATGGGCTGTCACTAGATAGGCTTAACTGTCAACTTTCCCATGGCTGCGACCTTCTCAGCCAGAGCTACACTCAAGAATACACGATCAATGAAACCCTATGGGGAAAATCAAACTCCGACATGATACAAGTTGCAAGATCACCCAGCTAGCCTATGATGGGCTGTCACTAGATAGGCTTAACTGTCAACTTTCCCATGGCTGCGACCTTCTCAGCCAGAGCTTCACTCAAGAATACACGATCAATGAAACCCTATGGGGAAAATCAAACTCCGACATGATACAAGTTGCAAGATCACCCAGCTAGCCTATGATGGGCTGTCACTAGATAGGCTTAACTGTCAACTTTCCCATGGCTGCGTCGTTCTCAGCCCGAGCTACACTCAAGAGTACACGATCAATGAAGCGCTACGGGGAAAATTAAACTCCTGCTTGATAGAAGTTGCCGAGTAAACGATCAATGAAACCCTATGGGGAAAATTCAACTCCGGCATGATACAAGTTGCAAGATCACCCAGCTAGCCTATGATGGGCTGTCACTAGATAGGCTTAACTGTCAACTTTCCCATGGCTGCGACCTTCTCAGCCAGAGCTACACTCAAGAATACACGATCAATGAAACCCTATGGGGAAAATCAAACTCCGACATGATACAAGTTGCAAGATCACCCAGCTAGCCTATGATGGGCTGTCACTAGATATGCTTAACTATCAACTTTCCCATGGCTGCGTCGTTCTCAGCCCGAGCTACACTCAAGAGTACACGATCAATGAAGCGCTATGGGGAAAATTAAACTCCTGCTTGATAGAAGTTGCCGAGTAAACGATCAATGAAACTCTATGGGGAAAATCCAACTCCGGCATGATACAAGTTGCAAGATCACCCAGCTAGCCTATGATGGGCTGTCACTAGATAGGCTTAACTGTCAACTTTCCCATGGCTGCGACCTTCTCAGCCAGAGCTACACTCAAGAATACACGATCAATGAAACCCTATGGGGAAAATCAAACTCCGACATGATAC
The DNA here is from genome assembly GCF_031893055.1 of Leptodactylus fuscus. NCBI lineage: Eukaryota > Metazoa > Chordata > Amphibia > Anura > Leptodactylidae > Leptodactylus > Leptodactylus fuscus. The sequence continues at coordinate 1,806 of NW_027440334.1, forward strand.
AAGTTGCAAGATCACCCAGCTAGCCTATGATGGGCTGTCACTAGATAGGCTTAACTGTCAACTTTCCCATGGCTGCGACCTTCTCAGCCAGAGCTACACTCAAGAATACACGATCAATGAAACCCTATGGGGAAAATCAAACTCCGACATGATACAAGTTGCAAGATCACCCAGCTAGCCTATGATGGGCTGTCACTAGATAGGCTTAACTGTCAACTTTCCCATGGCTGCGTCGTTCTCAGCCCGAGCTACACTCAAGAGTACACGATCAATGAAGCGCTACGGGGAAAATTAAACTCCTGCTTGATAGAAGTTGCCGAGTAAACGATAAATGAAACCCTATGGGGAAAATCCAACTCCGGCATGATACAAGTTGCAAGATCACCCAGCTAGCCTATGATGGGCTGTCACTAGATAGGCTTAACTGTCAACTTTCCCATGGCTGCGACCTTCTCAGCCAGAGCTACACTCAAGAATACACGATCAATGAAACCCTATGGGGAAAATCAAACTCCGACATGATACAAGTTGCAAGATCACCCAGCTAGCCTATGATGGGCTGTCACTAGATAGGCTTAACTGTCAACTTTCCCATGGCTGCGTCGTTCTCAGCCCGAGCTACACTCAAGAGTACACGATCAATGAAGCGCTATGGGGAAAATTAAACTCCTGCTTGATAGAAGTTGCCGAGTAAACGATCAATGAAACTCTATGGGGAAAATCCAACTCCGGCATGATACAAGTTGCAAGATCACCCAGCTAGCCTATGATGGGCTGTCACTAGATAGGCTTAACTGTCAACTTTCCCATGGCTGCGACCTTCTCAGCCAGAGCTTCACTCAAGAATACACGATCAATGAAACCCTATGGGGAAAATCAAACTCCGACATGATACAAGTTGCAAGATCACCCAGCTAGCCTATGATGGGCTGTCACTAGATAGGCTTAACTGTCAACTTTCCCATGGCTGCGTCGTTCTCAGCCCGAGCTACACTCAAGAGTACACGATCAATGAAGCGCTACGGGGAAAATTAAACTCCTGCTTGATAGAAGTTGCCGAGTAAACGATCAATGAAACCCTATGGGGAAAATTCAACTCCGGCATGATACAAGTTGCAAGATCACCCAGCTAGCCTATGATGGGCTGTCACTAGATAGGCTTAACTGTCAACTTTCCCATGGCTGCGACCTTCTCAGCCAGAGCTACACTCAAGAATACACGATCAATGAAACCCTATGGGGAAAATCAAACTCCGACATGATACAAGTTGCAAGATCACCCAGCTAGCCTATGATGGGCTGTCACTAGATATGCTTAACTATCAACTTTCCCATGGCTGCGTCGTTCTCAGCCCGAGCTACACTCAAGAGTACACGATCAATGAAGCGCTATGGGGAAAATTAAACTCCTGCTTGATAGAAGTTGCCGAGTAAACGATCAATGAAACTCTATGGGGAAAATCCAACTCCGGCATGATACAAGTTGCAAGATCACCCAGCTAGCCTATGATGGGCTGTCACTAGATAGGCTTAACTGTCAACTTTCCCATGGCTGCGACCTTCTCAGCCAGAGCTACACTCAAGAATACACGATCAATGAAACCCTATGGGGAAAATCAAACTCCGACATGATACAAGTTGCAAGATCACCCAGCTAGCCTATGATGGGCTGTCACTAGATAGGCTTAACTGTCAACTTTCCCATGGCTGCGACCTTCTCAGCCAGAGCTACACTCAAGAATACACGATCAATGAAACCCTATGGGGAAAATCAAACTCCGACATGATACAAGTTGCAAGATCACCCAGCTAGCCTATGATGGGCTGTCACTAGATAGGCTTAACTGTCAACTTTCCCATGGCTGCGTCGTTCTCAGCCCGAGCTACACTCAAGAGTACACGATCAATGAAGCGCTATGGGGAAAATTAAACTCCTGCTTGATAGAAGTTGCCGAGTAAACGATCAATGAAACTCTATGGGGAAAATCCAACTCCGGCATGATACAAGTTGCAAGATCACCCAGCTAGCCTATGATGGGCTGTCACTAGATAGGCTTAACTGTCAACTTTCCCATGGCTGGGACCTTCTCAGCCAGAGCTACACTCAAGAATACACGATCAATGAAACCCTATGGGGAAAATCAAACTCCGACATGATACAAGTTGCAAGATCACCCAGCTAGCCTATGATGGGCTGTCACTAGATAGGCTTAACTGTCAACTTTCCCATGGCTGCGTCGTTCTCAGCCCGAGCTACACTCAAGAGTACACGATCAATGAAGCGCTACGGGGAAAATTAAACTCCTGCTTGATAGAAGTTGCCGAGTAAACGATAAATGAAACCCTATGGGGAAAATCCAACTCCGGCATGATACAAGTTGCAAGATCACCCAGCTAGCCTATGATGGGCTGTCACTAGATAGGCTTAACTGTCAACTTTCCCATGGCTGCGACCTTCTCAGCCAGAGCTACACTCAAGAATACACGATCAATGAAACCCTATGGGGAAAATCAAACTCCGACATGATACAAGTTGCAAGATCACCCAGCTAGCCTATGATGGGCTGTCACTAGATATGCTTAACTGTCAACTTTCCCATGGCTGCGTCGTTCTCAGCCCGAGCTACACTCAAGAGTACACGATCAATGAAGCGCTATGGGGAAAATTAAACTCCTGCTTGATAGAAGTTGCCGAGTAAACGATCAATGAAACTCTATGGGGAAAATCCAACTCCGGCATGATACAAGTTGCAAGATCACCCAGCTAGCCTATGATGGGCTGTCACTAGATAGGCTTAACTGTCAACTTTCCCATGGCTGCGACCTTCTCAGCCAGAGCTACACTCAAGAATACACGATCAATGAAACCCTATGGGGAAAATCAAACTCCGACATGATACAAGTTGCAAGATCACCCAGCTAGCCTATGATGGGCTGTCACTAGATAGGCTTAACTGTCAACTTTCCCATGGCTGCGACCTTCTCAGACAGAGCTACACTCAAGAATACACGATCAATGAAACCCTATGGGGAAAATCAAACTCCGACATGATACAAGTTGCAAGATCACCCAGCTAGCCTATGATGGGCCGTCACTAGATAGGCTTAACTGTCAACTTTCCCATGGCTGCGTCGTTCTCAGCCCGAGCTACACTCAAGAGTACACGATCAATGAAGCGCTATGGGGAAAATTAAACTCCTGCTTGATAGAAGTTGCCGAGTAAACGATCAATGAAACTCTATGGGGAAAATCCATCTCTGGCATGATACAAGTTGCAAGATCACCCAGCTAGCCTATGATGGGCTGTCACTAGATAGGCTTAACTGTCAACTTTCCCATGGCTGGGACCTTCTCAGCCAGAGCTACACTCAAGAATACACGATCAATGAAACCCTATGGGGAAAATCAAACTCCGACATGATACAAGTTGCAAGATCACCCAGCTAGCCTATGATGGGCTGTCACTAGATAGGCTTAACTGTCAACTTTCCCATGACTGCGACCTTCTCAGCCAGAGCTACACTCAAGAATACACGATCAATGAAACCCTATGGGGAAAATCAAACTCCGACATGATACAAGTTGCAAGATCACCCAGCTAGCCTATGATGGGCTGTCACTAGATAGGCTTAACTGTCAACTTTCCCATGGCTGCGTCGTTCTCAGCCCGAGCTACACTCAAGAGTACACGATCAATGAAGCGCTATGGGGAAAATTAAACTCCTGCTTGATAGAAGTTGCCGAGTAAACGATCAATGAAACTCTATGGGGAAAATCCAACTCCGGCATGATACAAGTTGCAAGATCACCCAGCTAGCCTATGATGGGCTGTCACTAGATAGGCTTAACTGTCAACTTTCTTACGGCTGGGACCTTCTCAGCCAGAGCTACACTCAAGAATACACGATCAATGAAACCCTATGGGGAAAATCAAACTCCGACATGATACAAGTTGCAAGATCACCCAGCTAGCCTATGATGGGCTGTCACTAGATAGGCTTAACTGTCAACTTTCCCATGGCTGCGTCGTTCTCAGCCCGAGCTACACTCAAGAGTACACGATCAATGAAGCGCTACGGGGAAAATTAAACTCCTGCTTGATAGAAGTTGCCGAGTAAACGATCAATGAAACCCTATGGGGAAAATCCAACTCCGGCATGATACAAGTTGCAAGATCACCCAGCTAGCCTATGATGGGCTGTCACTAGATAGGCTTAACTGTCAACTTTCCCATGGCTGCGACCTTCTCAGCCAGAGCTACACTCAAGAATACACGATCAATGAAACCCTATGGGGAAAATCAAACTCCGACATGATACAAGTTGCAAGATCACCCAGCTAGCCTATGATGGGCTGTCACTAGATATGCTTAACTGTCAACTTTCCCATGGCTGCGTCGTTCTCAGCCCGAGCTACACTCAAGAGTACACGATCAATGAAGCGCTATGGGGAAAATTAAACTCCTGCTTGATAGAAGTTGCCAAGTAAACGATCAATGAAACTCTATGGGGAAAATCCAACTCCGGCATGATACAAGTTGCAAGATCACCCAGCTAGCCTATGATGGGCTGTCACTAAATAGGCTTAACTGTCAACTTTCCCATGGCTGCGACCTTCTCAGCCAGAGCTACACTCAAGAATACACGATCAATGAAACCCTATGGGGAAAATCAAACTCCGACATGATACAAGTTGCAAGATCACCCAGCTAGCCTATGATGGGCTGTCACTAGATAGGCTTAACTGTCAACTTTCCCATGGCTGCGACCTTCTCAGCCAGAGCTACACTCAAGAATACACGATCAATGAAACCCTATGGGGAAAATCAAACTCCGACATGATACAAGTTGCAAGATCACCCAGCTAGCCTATGATGGGCTGTCACTAGATAGGCTTAACTGTCAACTTTCCCATGGCTGCGTCGTTCTCAGCCCGAGCTACACTCAAGAGTACACGATCAATGAAGCGCTATGGGGAAAATTAAACTCCTGCTTGATAGAAGTTGCCGAGTAAACGATCAATGAAACTCTATGGGGAAAATCCATCTCCGGCATGATACAAGTTGCAAGATCACCCAGCTAGCCTATGATGGGCTGTCACTAGATAGGCTTAACTGTCAACTTTCCCATGGCTGGGACCTTCTCAGCCAGAGCTACACTCAAGAATACACGATCAATGAAACCCTATGGGGAAAATCAAACTCCGACATGATACAAGTTGCAAGATCACCCAGCTAGCCTATGATGGGCTGTCACTAGATAGGCTTAACTGTCAACTTTCCCATGGCTGCGACCTTCTCAGCCCGAGCTACACTCAAGAGTACACGATCAATGAAGCGCTATGGGGAAAATTAAACTCCTGCTTGATAGAAGTTGCCGAGTAAACGATCAATGAAACTCTATGGGGAAAATCCAACTCCGGCATGATACAAGTTGCAAGATCACCCAGCTAGCCTATGATGGGCTGTCACTAGATAGGCTTAACTGTCAACTTTCCCATGGCTGCGACCTTCTCAGCCAGAGCTACACTCAAGAATACACGATCAATGAAACCCTATGGGGAAAATCAAACTCCGACATGATACAAGTTGCAAGATCACCCAGCTAGCCTATGATGGGCTGTCACTAGATAGGCTTAACTGTCAACTTTCCCATGGCTGCGACCTTCTCAGCCAGAGCTACACTCAAGAATACACGATCAATGAAACCCTATGGGGAAAATCAAACTCCGACATGATACAAGTTGCAAGATCACCCAGCTAGCCTATGATGGGCTGTCACTAGATAGGCTTAACTGTCAACTTTCCCATGGCTGCGTCGTTCTCAGCCCGAGCTACACTCAAGAGTACACGATCAATGAAGCGCTATGGGGAAAATTAAACTCCTGCTTGATAGAAGTTGCCGAGTAAACGATCAATGAAACTCTATGGGGAAAATCCAACTCCGGCATGATACAAGTTGCAAGATCACCCAGCTAGCCTATGATGGGCTGTCACTAGATAGGCTTAACTGTCAACTTTCCCATGGCTGGGACCTTCTCAGCCAGAGCTACACTCAAGAATACACGATCAATGAAACCCTATGGGGAAAATCAAACTCCGACATGATACAAGGTGCAAGATCACCCAGCTAGCCTATGATGGGCTGTCACTAGATAGGCTTAACTGTCAACTTTCCCATGGCTGCGTCGTTCTCAGCCCGAGCTACACTCAAGACTACACGATCAATGAAGCGCTACGGGGAAAATTAAACTCCTGCTTGATAGAAGTTGCCGAGTAAACGATAAATGAAACCCTATGGGGAAAATCCAACTCCGGCATGATACAAGTTGCAAGATCACCCAGCTAGCCTATGATGGGCTGTCACTAGATAGGCTTAACTGTCAACTTTCCCATGGCTGCGACCTTCTCAGCCAGAGCTACACTCAAGAATACACGATCAATGAAACCCTATGGGGAAAATCAAACTCCGACATGATACAAGTTGCAAAATCACCCAGCTAGCCTATGATGGGCTGTCACTAGATATGCTTAACTGTCAACTTTCCCATGGCTGCGTCGTTCTCAGCCCGAGCTACACTCAAGAGTACACGATCAATGAAGCGCTATGGGGAAAATTAAACTCCTGCTTGATAGAAGTTGCCGAGTAAACGATCAATGAAACTCTATGGGGAAAATCCAACTCCGGCATGATACAAGTTGCAAGATCACCCAGCTAGCCTATGATGGGCTGTCACTAGATAGGCTTAACTGTCAACTTTCCCATGGCTGCGACCTTCTCAGCCAGAGCTACACTCAAGAATACACGATCAATGAAACCCTATGGGGAAAATCAAACTCCGACATGATACAAGTTGCAAGATCACCCAGCTAGCCTATGATGGGCTGTCACTAGATAGGCTTAACTGTCAACTTTCCCATGGCTGCGACCTTCTCAGCCAGAGCTACACTCAAGAATACACGATCAATGAAACCCTATGGGGAAAATCAAACTCCGACATGATACAAGTTGCAAGATCACCCAGCTAGCCTATGATGGGCTGTCACTAGATAGGCTTAACTGTCAACTTTCCCATGGCTGCGTCGTTCTCAGCCCGAGCTACACTCAAGAGTACACGATCAATGAAGCGCTATGGGGAAAATTAAACTCCTGCTTGATAGAAGTTGCCGAGTAAACGATCAATGAAACTCTATGGGGAAAATCCAACTCCGGCATGATACAAGTTGCAAGATCACCCAGCTAGCCTATGATGGGCTGTCACTAGATAGGCTTAACTGTCAACTTTCCCACGGCTGGGACCTTCTCAGCCAGAGCTACACTCAAGAATACACGATCAATGAAACCCTATGGGGAAAATCAAACTCCGACATGATACAAGTTGCAAGATCACCCAGCTAGCCTATGATGGGCTGTCACTAGATAGGCTTAACTGTCAACTTTCCCATGGCTGCGTCGTTCTCAGCCCGAGCTACACTCAAGAGTACACGATCAATGAAGCGCTACGGGGAAAATTAAACTCCTGCTTGATAGAAGTTGCCGAGTAAACGATCAATGAAACCCTATGGGGAAAATCCAACTCCGGCATGATACAAGTTGCAAGATCACCCAGCTAGCCTATGATGGGCTGTCACTAGATAGGCTTAACTGTCAACTTTCCCATGGCTGCGACCTTCTCAGCCAGAGCTACACTCAAGAATACACGATCAATGAAACCCTATGGGGAAAATCAAACTCCGACATGATACAAGTTGCAAGATCACCCAGCTAGCCTATGATGGGCTGTCACTAGATAGGCTTAACTGTCAACTTTCCCATGGCTGCGACCTTCTCAGACAGAGCTACACTCAAGAATACACGATCAATGAAACCCTATGGGGAAAATCAAACTCCGACATGATACAAGTTGCAAGATCACCCAGCTAGCCTATGATGGGCCGTCACTAGATAGGCTTAACTGTCAACTTTCCCATGGCTGCGTCGTTCTCAGCCCGAGCTACACTCAAGAGTACACGATCAATGAAGCGCTATGGGGAAAATTAAACTTCTGCTTGATAGAAGTTGCCGAGTAAACGATCAATGAAACTCTATGGGGAAAATCCATCTCCGGCATGATACAAGTTGCAAGATCACCCAGCTAGCCTATGATGGGCTGTCACTAGATAGGCTTAACTGTCAACTTTCCCATGGCTGGGACCTTCTCAGCCAGAGCTACACTCAAGAATACACGATCAATGAAACCCTATGGGGAAAATCAAACTCCGACATGATACAAGTTGCAAGATCACCCAGCTAGCCTATGATGGGCTGTCACTAGATAGGCTTAACTGTCAACTTTCCCATGGCTGCGACCTTCTCAGCCAGAGCTACACTCAAGAATACACGATCAATGAAACCCTATGGGGAAAATCAAACTCCGACATGATACAAGTTGCAAGATCACCCAGCTAGCCTATGATGGGCTGTCACTAGATAGGCTTAACTGTCAACTTTCCCATGGCTGCGTCGTTCTCAGCCCGAGCTACACTCAAGAGTACACGATCAATGAAGCGCTATGGGGAAAATTAAACTCCTGCTTGATAGAAGTTGCCGAGTAAACGATCAATGAAACTCTATGGGGAAAATCCAACTCCGGCATGATACAAGTTGCAAGATCACCCAGCTAGCCTATGATGGGCTGTCACTAGATAGGCTTAACTGTCAACTTTCCCACGGCTGGGACCTTCTCAGCCAGAGCTACACTCAAGAATACACGATCAATGAAACCCTATGGGGAAAATCAAACTCCGACATGATACAAGTTGCAAGATCACCCAGCTAGCCTATGATGGGCTGTCACTAGATAGGCTTAACTGTCAACTTTCCCATGGCTGCGTCGTTCTCAGCCCGAGCTACACTCAAGAGTACACGATCAATGAAGCGCTACGGGGAAAATTAAACTCCTGCTTGATAGAAGTTGCCGAGTAAACGATCAATGAAACCCTATGGGGAAAATCCAACTCCGGCATGATACAAGTTGCAAGATCACCCAGCTAGCCTATGATGGGCTGTCACTAGATAGGCTTTACTGTCAACTTTCCCATGGCTGCGACCTTCTCAGCCAGAGCTACACTCAAGAATACACGATCAATGAAACCCTATGGGGAAAATCAAACTCCGACATGATACAAGTTGCAAGATCACCCAGCTAGCCTATGATGGGCTGTCACTAGATATGCTTAACTGTCAACTTTCCCATGGCTGCGTCGTTCTCAGCCCGAGCTACACTCAAGAGTACACGATCAATGAAGCGCTATGGGGAAAATTAAACTCCTGCTTGATAGAAGTTGCCGAGTAAACGATCAATGAAACTCTATGGGGAAAATCCAACTCCGGCATGATACAAGTTGCAAGATCACCCAGCTAGCCTATGATGGGCTGTCACTAAATAGGCTTAACTGTCAACTTTCCCATGGCTGCGACCTTCTCAGCCAGAGCTACACTCAAGAATACACGATCAATGAAACCCTATGGGGAAAATCAAACTCCGACATGATACAAGTTGCAAGATCACCCAGCTAGCCTATGATGGGCTGTCACTAGATAGGCTTAACTGTCAACTTTCCCATGGCTGCGACCTTCTCAGCCAGAGCTACACTCAAGAATACACGATCAATGAAACCCTATGGGGAAAATCAAACTCCGACATGATACAAGTTGCAAGATCACCCAGCTAGCCTATGATGGGCTGTCACTAGATAGGCTTAACTGTCAACTTTCCCATGGCTGCGTCGTTCTCAGCCCGAGCTACACTCAAGAGTACACGATCAATGAAGCGCTATGGGGAAAATTAAACTCCTGCTTGATAGAAGTTGCCGAGTAAACGATCAATGAAACATTATGGGGAAAATCCAACTCCGGCATGATACAAGTTGCAAGATCACCCAGCTAGCCTATGATGGGCTGTCACTAGATAGGCTTAACTGTCAACTTTCCCATGGCTGGGACCTTCTCAGCCAGAGCTACACTCAAGAATACACGATCAATGAAACCCTATGGGGAAAATCAAACTCCGACATGATACAAGTTGCAAGATCACCCAGCTAGCCTATGATGGGCTGTCACTAGATAGGCTTAACTGTCAACTTTCCCATGGCTGCGTCGTTCTCAGCCCGAGCTACACTCAAGAGTACACGATCAATGAAGCGCTATGGGGAAAATTAAACTCCTGCTTGATAGAAGTTGCCGAGTAAACGATCAATGAAACATTATGGGGAAAATCCAACTCCGGCATGATACAAGTTGCAAGATCACCCAGCTAGCCTATGATGGGCTGTCACTAGATAGGCTTAACTGTCAACTTTCCCATGGCTGGGACCTTCTCAGCCAGAGCTACACTCAAGAATACACGATCAATGAAACCCTATGGGGAAAATCAAACTCCGACATGATACAAGTTGCAAGATCACCCAGCTAGCCTATGATGGGCTGTCACTAGATAGGCTTAACTGTCAACTTTCCCATGGCTGCGACCTTCTCAGCCAGAGCTACACTCAAGAATACACGATCAATGAAACCCTATGGGGAAAATCAAACTCCGACATGATACAAGTTGCAAGATCACCCAGCTAGCCTATGATGGGCTGTCACTAGATAGGCTTAACTGTCAACTTTCCCATGGCTGCGTCGTTCTCAGCCCGAGCTACACTCAAGAGTACACGATCAATGAAGCGCTACGGGGAAAATTAAACTCCTGCTTGATAGAAGTTGCCGAGTAAACGATAAATGAAACCCTATGGGGAAAATCCAACTCCGGCATGATACAAGTTGCAAGATCACCCAGCTAGCCTATGATGGGCTGTCACTAGATAGGCTTAACTGTCAACTTTCCCATGGCTGCGACCTTCTCAGCCAGAGCTACACTCAAGAATACACGATCAATGAAACCCTATGGGGAAAATCAAACTCCGACATGATACAAGTTGCAAGATCACCCGGCTAGCCTATGATGGGCTGTCACTAGATAGGCTTAACTGTCAACTTTCCCATGGCTGCGTCGTTCTCAGCCCGAGCTACACTCAAGAGTACACGATCAATGAAGCGCTATGGGGAAAATTAAACTCCTGCTTGATAGAAGTTGCCGAGTAAACGATCAATGAAACTCTATGGGGAAAATCCAACTCCGGCATGATACAAGTTGCAAGATCACCCAGCTAGCCTATGATGGGCTGTCACTAGATAGGCTTAACTGTCAACTTTCCCATGGCTGGGACCTTCTCAGCCAGAGCTACACTCAAGAATACACGATCAATGAAACCCTATGGGGAAAATCAAACTCCGACATGATACAAGTTGCAAGATCACCCAGCTAGCCTATGATGGGCTGTCACTAGATAGGCTTAACTGTCAACTTTCCCATGGCTGCGACCTTCTCAGCCAGAGCTACACTCAAGAATACACGATCAATGAAACCCTATGGGGAAAATCAAACTCCGACATGATACAAGTTGCAAGATCACCCAGCTAGCCTATGATGGGCTGTCACTAGATAGGCTTAACTGTCAACTTTCCTATGGCTGCGACCTTCTCAGCCAGAGCTTCACTCAAGAATACACGATCAATGAAACCCTATGGGGAAAATCAAACTCCGACATGATACAAGTTGCAAGATCACCCAGCTAGCCTATGATGGGCTGTCACTAGATAGGCTTAACTGTCAACTTTCCCATGGCTGCGTCGTTCTCAGCCCGAGCTACACTCAAGAGTACACGATCAATGAAGCGCTACGGGGAAAATTAAACTCCTGCTTGATAGAAGTTGCCGAGTAAACGATCAATGAAACCCTATGGGGAAAATTCAACTCCGGCATGATACAAGTTGCAAGATCACCCAGCTAGCCTATGATGGGCTGTCACTAGATAGGCTTAACTGTCAACTTTCCCATGGCTGCGACCTTCTCAGCCAGAGCTACACTCAAGAATACACGATCAATGAAACCCTATGGGGAAAATCAAACTCCGACATGATACAAGTTGCAAGATCACCCAGCTAGCCTATGATGGGCTGTCACTAGATATGCTTAACTATCAACTTTCCCATGGCTGCGTCGTTCTCAGCCCGAGCTACACTCAAGAGTACACGATCAATGAAGCGCTATGGGGAAAATTAAACTCCTGCTTGATAGAAGTTGCCGAGTAAACGATCAATGAAACTCTATGGGGAAAATCCAACTCCGGCATGATACAAGTTGCAAGATCACCCAGCTAGCCTATGATGGGCTGTCACTAGATAGGCTTAACTGTCAACTTTCCCATGGCTGCGACCTTCTCAGCCAGAGCTACACTCAAAAATACACGATCAATGAAACCCTATGGGGAAAATCAAACTCCGACATGATACAAGTTGCAAGATCACCCAGCTAGCCTATGATGGGCTGTCACTAGATAAGCTTAACTGTCAACTTTCCCATGGCTGCGACCTTCTCAGCCAGAGCTACACTCAAGAATACACGATCAATGAAACCCTATGGGGAAAATCAAACTCCGACATGATACAAGTTGCAAGATCACCCAGCTAGCCTATGATGGGCTGTCACTAGATAGGCTTAACTGTCAACTTTCCCATGGCTGCGTCGTTCTCAGCCCGAGCTACACTCAAGAGTACACGATCAATGAAGCGCTACGGGGAAAATTAAACTCCTGCTTGATAGAAGTTGCCGAGTAAACGATAAATGAAACCCTATGGGGAAAATCCAACTCCGGCATGATACAAGTTGCAAGATCACCCAGCTAGCCTATGATGGGCTGTCACTAGATAGGCTTAACTGTCAACTTTCCCATGGCTGCGACCTTCTCAGCCAGAGCTACACTCAAGAATACACGATCAATGAAACCCTATGGGGAAAATCAAACTCCGACATGATACAAGTTGCAAGATCACCCAGCTAGCCTATGATGGGCTGTCACTAGATAGGCTTAACTGTCAACTTTCCCATGGCTGCGTCGTTCTCAGCCCGAGCTACACTCAAGAGTACACGATCAATGAAGCGCTATGGGGAAAATTAAACTCCTGCTTGATAGAAGTTGCCGAGTAAACGATCAATGAAACTCTATGGGGAAAATCCAACTCCGGCATGATACAAGTTGCAAGATCACCCAGCTAGCCTATGATGGGCTGTCACTAGATAGGCTTAACTGTCAACTTTCCCACGGCTGGGACCTTCTCAGCCAGAGCTACACTCAAGAATACACGATCAATGAAACCCTATGGGGAAAATCAAACTCCGACATGATACAAGTTGCAAGATCACCCAGCTAGCCTATGATGGGCTGTCACTAGATAGGCTTAACTGTCAACTTTCCCATGGCTGCGTCGTTCTCAGCCCGAGCTACACTCAAGAGTACACGATCAATGAAGCGCTACGGGGAAAATTAAACTCCTGCTTGATAGAAGTTGCCGAGTAAACGATCAATGAAACCCTATGGGGAAAATCCAACTCCGGCATGATACAAGTTGCAAGATCACCCAGCTAGCCTATGATGGGCTGTCACTAGATAGGCTTAACTGTCAACTTTCCCATGGCTGCGACCTTCTCAGCCAGAGCTACACTCAAGAATACACGATCAATGAAACCCTATGGGGAAAATCAAACTCCGACATGATACAAGTTGCAAGATCACCCAGCTAGCCTATGATGGGCTGTCACTAGATAGGCTTAACTGTCAACTTTCCCATGGCTGCGACCTTCTCAGACAGAGCTACACTCAAGAATACACGATCAATGAAACCCTATGGGGAAAATCAAACTCCGACATGATACAAGTTGCAAGATCACCCAGCTAGCCTATGATGGGCCGTCACTAGATAGGCTTAACTGTCAACTTTCCCATGGCTGCGTCGTTCTCAGCCCGAGCTACACTCAAGAGTACACGATCAATGAAGCGCTATGGGGAAAATTAAACTCCTGCTTGATAGAAGTTGCCGAGTAAACGATCAATGAAACTCTATGGGGAAAATCCATCTCCGGCATGATACAAGTTGCAAGATCACCCAGCTAGCCTATGATGGGCTGTCACTAGATAGGCTTAACTGTCAACTTTCCCATGGCTGGGACCTTCTCAGCCAGAGCTACACTCAAGAATACACGATCAATGAAACCCTATGGGGAAAATCAAACTCCGACATGATACAAGTTGCAAGATCACCCAGCTAGCCTATGATGGGCTGTCACTAGATAGGCTTAACTGTCAACTTTCCCATGGCTGCGACCTTCTCAGCCAGAGCTACACTCAAGAATACACGATCAATGAAACCCTATGGGGAAAATCAAACTCCGACATGATACAAGTTGCAAGATCACCCAGCTAGCCTATGATGGGCTGTCACTAGATAGGCTTAACTGTCAACTTTCCCATGGCTGCGTCGTTCTCAGCCCGAGCTACACTCAAGAGTACACGATCAATGAAGCGCTATGGGGAAAATTAAACTCCTGCTTGATAGAAGTTGCCGAGTAAACGATCAATGAAACTCTATGGGGAAAATCCAACTCCGGCATGATACAAGTTGCAAGATCACCCAGCTAGCCTATGATGGGCTGTCACTAGATAGGCTTAACTGTCAACTTTCCCACGGCTGGGACCTTCTCAGCCAGAGCTACACTCAAGAATACACGATCAATGAAACCCTATGGGGAAAATCAAACTCCGACATGATACAAGTTGCAAGATCACCCAGCTAGCCTATGATGGGCTGTCACTAGATAGGCTTAACTGTCAACTTTCCCATGGCTGCGTCGTTCTCAGCCCGAGCTACACTCAAGAGTACACGATCAATGAAGCGCTACGGGGAAAATTAAACTCGTGCTTGATAGAAGTTGCCGAGTAAACGATCAATGAAACCCTATGGGGAAAATCCAACTCCGGCATGATACAAGTTGCAAGATCACCCAGCTAGCCTATGATGGGCTGTCACTAGATAGGCTTAACTGTCAACTTTCCCATGGCTGCGACCTTCTCAGCCAGAGCTACACTCAAGAATACACGATCAATGAAACCCTATGGGGAAAATCAAACTCCGACATGATACAAGTTGCAAGATCACCCAGCTAGCCTATGATGGGCTGTCACTAGATATGCTTAACTGTCAACTTTCCCATGGCTGCGTCGTTCTCAGCCCGAGCTACACTCAAGAGTACACGATCAATGAAGCGCTATGGGGAAAATTAAACTCCTGCTTGATAGAAGTTGCCGAGTAAACGATCAATGAAACTCTATGGGGAAAATCCAACTCCGGCATGATACAAGTTGCAAGATCACCCAGCTAGCCTATGATGGGCTGTCACTAAATAGGCTTAACTGTCAACTTTCCCATGGCTGCGACCTTCTCAGCCAGAGCTACACTCAAGAATACACGATCAATGAAACCCTATGGGGAAAATCAAACTCCGACATGATACAAGTTGCAAGATCACCCAGCTAGCCTATGATGGGCTGTCACTAGATAGGCTTAACTGTCAACTTTCCCATGGCTGCGACCTTCTCAGCCAGAGCTACACTCAAGAATACACGATCAATGAAACCCTATGGGGAAAATCAAACTCCGACATGATACAAGTTGCAAGATCACCCAGCTAGCCTATGATGGGCTGTCACTAGATAGGCTTAACTGTCAACTTTCCCATGGCTGCGTCGTTCTCAGCCCGAGCTACACTCAAGAGTACACGATCAATGAAGCGCTATGGGGAAAATTAAACTCCTGCTTGATAGAAGTTGCCGAGTAAACGATCAATGAAACATTATGGGGAAAATCCAACTCCGGCATGATACAAGTTGCAAGATCACCCAGCTAGCCTATGATGGGCTGTCACTAGATAGGCTTAACTGTCAACTTTCCCATGGCTGGGACCTTCTCAGCCAGAGCTACACTCAAGAATACACGATCAATGAAACCCTATGGGGAAAATCAAACTCCGACATGATACAAGTTGCAAGATCACCCAGCTAGCCTATGATGGGCTGTCACTAGATAGGCTTAACTGTCAACTTTCCCATGGCTGCGACCTTCTCAGCCAGAGCTACACTCAAGAATACACGATCAATGAAACCCTATGGGGAAAATCAAACTCCGACATGATACAAGTTGCAAGATCACCCAGCTAGCCTATGATGGGCTGTCACTAGATAGGCTTAACTGTCAACTTTCCCATGGCTGCGTCGTTCTCAGCCCGAGCTACACTCAAGAGTACACGATCAATGAAGCGCTACGGGGAAAATTAAACTCCTGCTTGATAGAAGTTGCCGAGTAAACGATCAATGAAACCCTATGGGGAAAATCCAACTCCGGCATGATACAAGTTGCAAGATCACCCAGCTAGCCTATGATGGGCTGTCACTAGATAGGCTTTACTGTCAACTTTCCCATGGCTGCGACCTTCTCAGCCAGAGCTACACTCAAGAATACACGATCAATGAAACCCTATGGGGAAAATCAAACTCCGACATGATACAAGTTGCAAGATCACCCAGCTAGCCTATGATGGGCTGTCACTAGATATGCTTAACTGTCAACTTTCCCATGGCTGCGTCGTTCTCAGCCCGAGCTACACTCAAGAGTACACGATCAATGAAGCGCTATGGGGAAAATTAAACTCCTGCTTGATAGAAGTTGCCGAGTAAACGATCAATGAAACTCTATGGGGAAAATCCAACTCCGGCATGATACAAGTTGCAAGATCACCCAGCTAGCCTATGATGGGCTGTCACTAAATAGGCTTAACTGTCAACTTTCCCATGGCTGCGACCTTCTCAGCCAGAGCTACACTCAAGAATACACGATCAATGAAACCCTATGGGGAAAATCAAACTCCGACATGATACAAGTTGCAAGATCACCCAGCTAGCCTATGATGGGCTGTCACTAGATAGGCTTAACTGTCAACTTTCCCATGGCTGCGACCTTCTCAGCCAGAGCTACACTCAAGAATACACGATCAATGAAACCCTATGGGGAAAATCAAACTCCGACATGATACAAGTTGCAAGATCACCCAGCTAGCCTATGATGGGCTGTCACTAGATAGGCTTAACTGTCAACTTTCCCATGGCTGCGTCGTTCTCAGCCCGAGCTACACTCAAGAGTACACGATCAATGAAGCGCTATGGGGAAAATTAAACTCCTGCTTGATAGAAGTTGCCGAGTAAACGATCAATGAAACATTATGGGGAAAATCCAACTCCGGCATGATACAAGTTGCAAGATCACCCAGCTAGCCTATGATGGGCTGTCACTAGATAGGCTTAACTGTCAACTTTCCCATGGCTGGGACCTTCTCAGCCAGAGCTACACTCAAGAATACACGATCAATGAAACCCTATGGGGAAAATCAAACTCCGACATGATACAAGTTGCAAGATCACCCAGCTAGCCTATGATGGGCTGTCACTAGATAGGCTTAACTGTCAACTTTCCCATGGCTGCGTCGTTCTCAGCCCGAGCTACACTCAAGAGTACACGATCAATGAAGCGCTATGGGGAAAATTAAACTCCTGCTTGATAGAAGTTGCCGAGTAAACGATCAATGAAACATTATGGGGAAAATCCAACTCCGGCATGATACAAGTTGCAAGATCACCCAGCTAGCCTATGATGGGCTGTCACTAGATAGGCTTAACTGTCAACTTTCCCATGGCTGGGACCTTCTCAGCCAGAGCTACACTCAAGAATACACGATCAATGAAACCCTATGGGGAAAATCAAACTCCGACATGATACAAGTTGCAAGATCACCCAGCTAGCCTATGATGGGCTGTCACTAGATAGGCTTAACTGTCAACTTTCCCATGGCTGCGACCTTCTCAGCCAGAGCTACACTCAAGAATACACGATCAATGAAACCCTATGGGGAAAATCAAACTCCGACATGATACAAGTTGCAAGATCACCCAGCTAGCCTATGATGGGCTGTCACTAGATAGGCTTAACTGTCAACTTTCCCATGGCTGCGTCGTTCTCAGCCCGAGCTACACTCAAGAGTACACGATCAATGAAGCGCTACGGGGAAAATTAAACTCCTGCTTGATAGAAGTTGCCGAGTAAACGATAAATGAAACCCTATGGGGAAAATCCAACTCCGGCATGATACAAGTTGCAAGATCACCCAGCTAGCCTATGATGGGCTGTCACTAGATAGGCTTAACTGTCAACTTTCCCATGGCTGCGACCTTCTCAGCCAGAGCTACACTCAAGAATACACGATCAATGAAACCCTATGGGGAAAATCAAACTCCGACATGATACAAGTTGCAAGATCACCCGGCTAGCCTATGATGGGCTGTCACTAGATAGGCTTAACTGTCAACTTTCCCATGGCTGCGTCGTTCTCAGCCCGAGCTACACTCAAGAGTACACGATCAATGAAGCGCTATGGGGAAAATTAAACTCCTGCTTGATAGAAGTTGCCGAGTAAACGATCAATGAAACTCTATGGGGAAAATCCAACTCCGGCATGATACAAGTTGCAAGATCACCCAGCTAGCCTATGATGGGCTGTCACTAGATAGGCTTAACTGTCAACTTTCCCATGGCTGGGACCTTCTCAGCCAGAGCTACACTCAAGAATACACGATCAATGAAACCCTATGGGGAAAATCAAACTCCGACATGATACAAGTTGCAAGATCACCCAGCTAGCCTATGATGGGCTGTCACTAGATAGGCTTAACTGTCAACTTTCCCATGGCTGCGACCTTCTCAGCCAGAGCTACACTCAAGAATACACGATCAATGAAACCCTATGGGGAAAATCAAACTCCGACATGATACAAGTTGCAAGATCACCCAGCTAGCCTATGATGGGCTGTCACTAGATAGGCTTAACTGTCAACTTTCCCATGGCTGCGACCTTCTCAGCCAGAGCTTCACTCAAGAATACACGATCAATGAAACCCTATGGGGAAAATCAAACTCCGACATGATACAAGTTGCAAGATCACCCAGCTAGCCTATGATGGGCTGTCACTAGATAGGCTTAACTGTCAACTTTCCCATGGCTGCGTCGTTCTCAGCCCGAGCTACACTCAAGAGTACACGATCAATGAAGCGCTACGGGGAAAATTAAACTCCTGCTTGATAGAAGTTGCCGAGTAAACGATCAATGAAACCCTATGGGGAAAATTCAACTCCGGCATGATACAAGTTGCAAGATCACCCAGCTAGCCTATGATGGGCTGTCACTAGATAGGCTTAACTGTCAACTTTCCCATGGCTGCGACCTTCTCAGCCAGAGCTACACTCAAGAATACACGATCAATGAAACCCTATGGGGAAAATCAAACTCCGACATGATACAAGTTGCAAGATCACCCAGCTAGCCTATGATGGGCTGTCACTAGATATGCTTAACTATCAACTTTCCCATGGCTGCGTCGTTCTCAGCCCGAGCTACACTCAAGAGTACACGATCAATGAAGCGCTATGGGGAAAATTAAACTCCTGCTTGATAGAAGTTGCCGAGTAAACGATCAATGAAACTCTATGGGGAAAATCCAACTCCGGCATGATACAAGTTGCAAGATCACCCAGCTAGCCTATGATGGGCTGTCACTAGATAGGCTTAACTGTCAACTTTCCCATGGCTGCGACCTTCTCAGCCAGAGCTACACTCAAAAATACACGATCAATGAAACCCTATGGGGAAAATCAAACTCCGACATGATACAAGTTGCAAGATCACCCAGCTAGCCTATGATGGGCTGTCACTAGATAAGCTTAACTGTCAACTTTCCCATGGCTGCGACCTTCTCAGCCAGAGCTACACTCAAGAATACACGATCAATGAAACCCTATGGGGAAAATCAAACTCCGACATGATACAAGTTGCAAGATCACCCAGCTAGCCTATGATGGGCTGTCACTAGATAGGCTTAACTGTCAACTTTCCCATGGCTGCGTCGTTCTCAGCCCGAGCTACACTCAAGAGTACACGATCAATGAAGCGCTACGGGGAAAATTAAACTCCTGCTTGATAGAAGTTGCCGAGTAAACGATAAATGAAACCCTATGGGGAAAATCCAACTCCGGCATGATACAAGTTGCAAGATCACCCAGCTAGCCTATGATGGGCTGTCACTAGATAGGCTTAACTGTCAACTTTCCCATGGCTGCGACCTTCTCAGCCAGAGCTACACTCAAGAATACACGATCAATGAAACCCTATGGGGAAAATCAAACTCCGACATGATACAAGTTGCAAGATCACCCAGCTAGCCTATGATGGGCTGTCACTAGATAGGCTTAACTGTCAACTTTCCCATGGCTGCGTCGTTCTCAGCCCGAGCTACACTCAAGAGTACACGATCAATGAAGCGCTATGGGGAAAATTAAACTCCTGCGTGATAGAAGTTGCCGAGTAAACGATCAATGAAACTCTATGGGGAAAATCCAACTCCGGCATGATACAAGTTGCAAGATCACCCAGCTAGCCTATGATGGGCTGTCACTAGATAGGCTTAACTGTCAACTTTCCCACGGCTGGGACCTTCTCAGCCAGAGCTACACTCAAGAATACACGATCAATGAAACCCTATGGGGAAAATCAAACTCCGACATGATACAAGTTGCAAGATCACCCAGCTAGCCTATGATGGGCTGTCACTAGATAGGCTTAACTGTCAACTTTCCCATGGCTGCGTCGTTCTCAGCCCGAGCTACACTCAAGAGTACACGATCAATGAAGCGCTACGGGGAAAATTAAACTCCTGCTTGATAGAAGTTGCCGAGTAAACGATCAATGAAACCCTATGGGGAAAATCCAACTCCGGCATGATACAAGTTGCAAGATCACCCAGCTAGCCTATGATGGGCTGTCACTAGATAGGCTTAACTGTCAACTTTCCCATGGCTGCGACCTTCTCAGCCAGAGCTACACTCAAGAATACACGATCAATGAAACCCTATGGGGAAAATCAAACTCCGACATGATACAAGTTGCAAGATCACCCAGCTAGCCTATGATGGGCTGTCACTAGATAGGCTTAACTGTCAACTTTCCCATGGCTGCGACCTTCTCAGACAGAGCTACACTCAAGAATACACGATCAATGAAACCCTATGGGGAAAATCAAACTCCGACATGATACAAGTTGCAAGATCACCCAGCTAGCCTATGATGGGCCGTCACTAGATAGGCTTAACTGTCAACTTTCCCATGGCTGCGTCGTTCTCAGCCCGAGCTACACTCAAGAGTACACGATCAATGAAGCGCTATGGGGAAAATTAAACTCCTGCTTGATAGAAGTTGCCGAGTAAACGATCAATGAAACTCTATGGGGAAAATCCATCTCCGGCATGATACAAGTTGCAAGATCACCCAGCTAGCCTATGATGGGCTGTCACTAGATAGGCTTAACTGTCAACTTTCCCATGGCTGGGACCTTCTCAGCCAGAGCTACACTCAAGAATACACGATCAATGAAACCCTATGGGGAAAATCAAACTCCGACATGATACAAGTTGCAAGATCACCCAGCTAGCCTATGATGGGCTGTCACTAGATAGGCTTAACTGTCAACTTTCCCATGGCTGCGACCTTCTCAGCCAGAGCTACACTCAAGAATACACGATCAATGAAACCCTATGGGGAAAATCAAACTCCGACATGATACAAGTTGCAAGATCACCCAGCTAGCCTATGATGGGCTGTCACTAGATAGGCTTAACTGTCAACTTTCCCATGGCTGCGTCGTTCTCAGCCCGAGCTACACTCAAGAGTACACGATCAATGAAGCGCTATGGGGAAAATTAAACTCCTGCTTGATAGAAGTTGCCGAGTAAACGATCAATGAAACTCTATGGGGAAAATCCAACTCCGGCATGATACAAGTTGCAAGATCACCCAGCTAGCCTATGATGGGCTGTCACTAGATAGGCTTAACTGTCAACTTTCCCACGGCTGGGACCTTCTCAGCCAGAGCTACACTCAAGAATACACGATCAATGAAACCCTATGGGGAAAATCAAACTCCGACATGATACAAGTTGCAAGATCACCCAGCTAGCCTATGATGGGCTGTCACTAGATAGGCTTAACTGTCAACTTTCCCATGGCTGCGTCGTTCTCAGCCCGAGCTACACTCAAGAGTACACGATCAATGAAGCGCTACGGGGAAAATTAAACTCGTGCTTGATAGAAGTTGCCGAGTAAACGATCAATGAAACCCTATGGGGAAAATCCAACTCCGGCATGATACAAGTTGCAAGATCACCCAGCTAGCCTATGATGGGCTGTCACTAGATAGGCTTAACTGTCAACTTTCCCATGGCTGCGACCTTCTCAGCCAGAGCTACACTCAAGAATACACGATCAATGAAACCCTATGGGGAAAATCAAACTCCGACATGATACAAGTTGCAAGATCACCCAGCTAGCCTATGATGGGCTGTCACTAGATATGCTTAACTGTCAACTTTCCCATGGCTGCGTCGTTCTCAGCCCGAGCTACACTCAAGAGTACACGATCAATGAAACCCTATGGGGAAAATCAAACTCCGACATGATACAAGTTGCAAGATCACCCAGCTAGCCTATGATGGGCTGTCACTAGATAGGCTTAACTGTCAACTTTCCCATGGCTGCGTCGTTCTCAGCCCGAGCTACACTCAAGAGTACACGATCAATGAAGCGCTACGGGGAAAATTAAACTCGTGCTTGATAGAAGTTGCCGAGTAAACGATCAATGAAACCCTATGGGGAAAATCCAACTCCGGCATGATACAAGTTGCAAGATCACCCAGCTAGCCTATGATGGGCTGTCACTAGATAGGCTTAACTGTCAACTTTCCCATGGCTGCGACCTTCTCAGCCAGAGCTACACTCAAGAATACACGATCAATGAAACCCTATGGGGAAAATCAAACTCCGACATGATACAAGTTGCAAGATCACCCAGCTAGCCTATGATGGGCTGTCACTAGATATGCTTAACTGTCAACTTTCCCATGGCTGCGTCGTTCTCAGCCCGAGCTACACTCAAGAGTACACGATCAATGAAGCGCTATGGGGAAAATTAAACTCCTGCTTGATAGAAGTTGCCGAGTAAACGATCAATGAAACTCTATGGGGAAAATCCAACTCCGGCATGATACAAGTTGCAAGATCACCCAGCTAGCCTATGATGGGCTGTCACTAAATAGGCTTAACTGTCAACTTTCCCATGGCTGCGACCTTCTCAGCCAGAGCTACACTCAAGAATACACGATCAATGAAACCCTATGGGGAAAATCAAACTCCGACATGATACAAGTTGCAAGATCACCCAGCTAGCCTATGATGGGCTGTCACTAGATAGGCTTAACTGTCAACTTTCCCATGGCTGCGACCTTCTCAGCCAGAGCTACACTCAAGAATACACGATCAATGAAACCCTATGGGGAAAATCAAACTCCGACATGATACAAGTTGCAAGATCACCCAGCTAGCCTATGATGGGCTGTCACTAGATAGGCTTAACTGTCAACTTTCCCATGGCTGCGTCGTTCTCAGCCCGAGCTACACTCAAGAGTACACGATCAATGAAGCGCTATGGGGAAAATTAAACTCCTGCTTGATAGAAGTTGCCGAGTAAACGATCAATGAAACATTATGGGGAAAATCCAACTCCGGCATGATACAAGTTGCAAGATCACCCAGCTAGCCTATGATGGGCTGTCACTAGATAGGCTTAACTGTCAACTTTCCCATGGCTGGGACCTTCTCAGCCAGAGCTACACTCAAGAATACACGATCAATGAAACCCTATGGGGAAAATCAAACTCCGACATGATACAAGTTGCAAGATCACCCAGCTAGCCTATGATGGGCTGTCACTAGATAGGCTTAACTGTCAACTTTCCCATGGCTGCGACCTTCTCAGCCAGAGCTACACTCAAGAATACACGATCAATGAAACCCTATGGGGAAAATCAAACTCCGACATGATACAAGTTGCAAGATCACCCAGCTAGCCTATGATGGGCTGTCACTAGATAGGCTTAACTGTCAACTTTCCCATGGCTGCGTCGTTCTCAGCCCGAGCTACACTCAAGAGTACACGATCAATGAAGCGCTATGGGGAAAATTAAACTCCTGCTTGATAGAAGTTGCCGAGTAAACGATCAATGAAACTCTATGGGGAAAATCCAACTCCGGCATGATACAAGTTGCAAGATCACCCAGCTAGCCTATGATGGGCTGTCACTAGATAGGCTTAACTGTCAACTTTCCCACGGCTGGGACCTTCTCAGCCAGAGCTACACTCAAGAATACACGATCAATGAAACCCTATGGGGAAAATCAAACTCCGACATGATACAAGTTGCAAGATCACCCAGCTAGCCTATGATGGGCTGTCACTAGATAGGCTTAACTGTCAACTTTCCCATGGCTGCGTCGTTCTCAGCCCGAGCTACACTCAAGAGTACACGATCAATGAAGCGCTACGGGGAAAATTAAACTCCTGCTTGATAGAAGTTGCCGAGTAAACGATCAATGAAACCCTATGGGGAAAATCCAACTCCGGCATGATACAAGTTGCAAGATCACCCAGCTAGCCTATGATGGGCTGTCACTAGATAGGCTTAACTGTCAACTTTCCCATGGCTGCGACCTTCTCAGCCAGAGCTACACTCAAGAATACACGATCAATGAAACCCTATGGGGAAAATCAAACTCCGACATGATACAAGTTGCAAGATCACCCAGCTAGCCTATGATGGGCTGTCACTAGATATGCTTAACTGTCAACTTTCCCATGGCTGCGTCGTTCTCAGCCCGAGCTACACTCAAGAGTACACGATCAATGAAGCGCTATGGGGAAAATTAAACTCCTGCTTGATAGAAGTTGCCGAGTAAACGATCAATGAAACTCTATGGGGAAAATCCAACTCCGGCATGATACAAGTTGCAAGATCACCCAGCTAGCCTATGATGGGCTGTCACTAAATAGGCTTAACTGTCAACTTTCCCATGGCTGCGACCTTCTCAGCCAGAGCTACACTCAAGAATACACGATCAATGAAACCCTATGGGGAAAATCAAACTCCGACATGATACAAGTTGCAAGATCACCCAGCTAGCCTATGATGGGCTGTCACTAGATAGGCTTAACTGTCAACTTTCCCATGGCTGCGACCTTCTCAGCCAGAGCTACACTCAAGAATACACGATCAATGAAACCCTATGGGGAAAATCAAACTCCGACATGATACAAGTTGCAAGATCACCCAGCTAGCCTATGATGGGCTGTCACTAGATAGGCTTAACTGTCAACTTTCCCATGGCTGCGTCGTTCTCAGCCCGAGCTACACTCAAGAGTACACGATCAATGAAGCGCTATGGGGAAAATTAAACTCCTGCTTGATAGAAGTTGCCGAGTAAACGATCAATGAAACATTATGGGGAAAATCCAACTCCGGCATGATACAAGTTGCAAGATCACCCAGCTAGCCTATGATGGGCTGTCACTAGATAGGCTTAACTGTCAACTTTCCCATGGCTGGGACCTTCTCAGCCAGAGCTACACTCAAGAATACACGATCAATGAAACCCTATGGGGAAAATCAAACTCCGACATGATACAAGTTGCAAGATCACCCAGCTAGCCTATGATGGGCTGTCACTAGATAGGCTTAACTGTCAACTTTCCCATGGCTGCGACCTTCTCAGCCAGAGCTACACTCAAGAATACACGATCAATGAAACCCTATGGGGAAAATCAAACTCCGACATGATACAAGTTGCAAGATCACCCAGCTAGCCTATGATGGGCTGTCACTAGATAGGCTTAACTGTCAACTTTCCCATGGCTGCGTCGTTCTCAGCCCGAGCTACACTCAAGAGTACACGATCAATGAAGCGCTACGGGGAAAATTAAACTCCTGCTTGATAGAAGTTGCCGAGTAAACGATAAATGAAACCCTATGGGGAAAATCCAACTCCGGCATGATACAAGTTGCAAGATCACCCAGCTAGCCTATGATGGGCTGTCACTAGATAGGCTTAACTGTCAACTTTCCCATGGCTGCGACCTTCTCAGCCAGAGCTACACTCAAGAATACACGATCAATGAAACCCTATGGGGAAAATCAAACTCCGACATGATACAAGTTGCAAGATCACCCAGCTAGCCTATGATGGGCTGTCACTAGATAGGCTTAACTGTCAACTTTCCCATGGCTGCGTCGTTCTCAGCCCGAGCTACACTCAAGAGTACACGATCAATGAAGCGCTATGGGGAAAATTAAACTCCTGCTTGATAGAAGTTGCCGAGTAAACGATCAATGAAACTCTAGGGGGAAAATCCAACTCCGGCATGATACAAGTTGCAAGATCACCCAGCTAGCCTATGATGGGCTGTCACTAGATAGGCTTAACTGTCAACTTTCCCATGGCTGGGACCTTCTCAGCCAGAGCTACACTCAAGAATACACGATCAATGAAACCCTATGGGGAAAATCAAACTCCGACATGATACAAGTTGCAAGATCACCCAGCTAGCCTATGATGGGCTGTCACTAGATAGGCTTAACTGTCAACTTTCCCATGGCTGCGACCTTCTCAGCCAGAGCTACACTCAAGAATACACGATCAATGAAACCCTATGGGGAAAATCAAACTCCGACATGATACAAGTTGCAAGATCACCCAGCTAGCCTATGATGGGCTGTCACTAGATAGGCTTAACTGTCAACTTTCCCATGGCTGCGACCTTCTCAGCCAGAGCTACACTCAAGAATACACGATCAATGAAACCCTATGGGGAAAATCAAACTCCGACATGATACAAGTTGCAAGATCACCCAGCTAGCCTATGATGGGCTGTCACTAGATAGGCTTAACTGTCAACTTTCCCATGGCTGCGTCGTTCTCAGCCCGAGCTACACTCAAGAGTACACGATCAATGAAGCGCTACGGGGAAAATTAAACTCCTGCTTGATAGAAGTTGCCGAGTAAACGATAAATGAAACCCTATGGGGAAAATCCAACTCCGGCATGATACAAGTTGCAAGATCACCCAGCTAGCCTATGATGGGCTGTCACTAGATAGGCTTAACTGTCAACTTTCCCATGGCTGCGACCTTCTCAGCCAGAGCTACACTCAAGAATACACGATCAATGAAACCCTATGGGGAAAATCAAACTCCGACATGATACAAGTTGCAAGATCACCCAGCTAGCCTATGATGGACTGTCACTAGATATGCTTAACTGTCAACTTTCCCATGGCTGCGTCGATCTCAGCCCGAGCTACACTCAAGAGTACACGATCAATGAAGCGCTATGGGGAAAATTAAACTCCTGCTTGATAGAAGTTGCCGAGTAAACGATCAATGAAACTCTATGGGGAAAATCCAACTCCGGCATGATACAAGTTGCAAGATCACCCAGCTAGCCTATGATGGGCTGTCACTAGATAGGCTTAACTGTCAACTTTCCCATGGCTGCGACCTTCTCAGCCAGAGCTACACTCAAGAATACACGATCAATGAAACCCTATGGGGAAAATCAAACTCCGACATGATACAAGTTGCAAGATCACCCAGCTAGCCTATGATGGGCTGTCACTAGATAGGCTTAACTGTCAACTTTCCCATGGCTGCGACCTTCTCAGCCAGAGCTACACTCAAGAATACACGATCAATGAAACCCTATGGGGAAAATCAAACTCCGACATGATACAAGTTGCAAGATCACCCAGCTAGCCTATGATGGGCTGTCACTAGATAGGCTTAACTGTCAACTTTCCCATGGCTGCGTCGTTCTCAGCCCGAGCTACACTCAAGAGTACACGATCAATGAAGCGCTATGGGGAAAATTAAACTCCTGCTTGATAGAAGTTGCCGAGTAAACGATCAATGAAACATTATGGGGAAAATCCAACTCCGGCATGATACAAGTTGCAAGATCACCCAGCTAGCCTATGATGGGCTGTCACTAGATAGGCTTAACTGTCAACTTTCCCATGGCTGGGACCTTCTCAGCCAGAGCTACACTCAAGAATACACGATCAATGAAACCCTATGGGGAAAATCAAACTCCGACATGATACAAGTTGCAAGATCACCCAGCTAGCCTATGATGGGCTGTCACTAGATAGGCTTAACTGTCAACTTTCCCATGGCTGCGACCTTCTCAGCCAGAGCTACACTCAAGAATACACGATCAATGAAACCCTATGGGGAAAATCAAACTCCGACATGATACAAGTTGAAAGATCACCCAGCTAGCCTATGATGGGCTGTCACTAGATAGGCTTAACTGTCAACTTTCCCATGGCTGCGTCGTTCTCAGCCCGAGCTACACTCAAGAGTACACGATCAATGAAGCGCTACGGGGAAAATTAAACTCCTGCTTGATAGAAGTTGCCGAGTAAACGATAAATGAAACCCTATGGGGAAAATCCAACTCCGGCATGATACAAGTTGCAAGATCACCCAGCTAGCCTATGATGGGCTGTCACTAGATAGGCTTAACTGTCAACTTTCCCATGGCTGCGACCTTCTCAGCCAGAGCTACACTCAAGAATACACGATCAATGAAACCCTATGGGGAAAATCAAACTCCGACATGATACAAGTTGCAAGATCACCCGGCTAGCCTATGATGGGCTGTCACTAGATAGGCTTAACTGTCAACTTTCCCATGGCTGCGTCGTTCTCAGCCCGAGCTACACTCAAGAGTACACGATCAATGAAGCGCTATGGGGAAAATTAAACTCCTGCTTGATAGAAGTTGCCGAGTAAACGATCAATGAAACTCTATGGGGAAAATCCAACTCCGGCATGATACAAGTTGCAAGATCACCCAGCTAGCCTATGATGGGCTGTCACTAGATAGGCTTAACTGTCAACTTTCCCATGGCTGGGACCTTCTCAGCCAGAGCTACACTCAAGAATACACGATCAATGAAACCCTATGGGGAAAATCAAACTCCGACATGATACAAGTTGCAAGATCACCCAGCTAGCCTATGATGGGCTGTCACTAGATAGGCTTAACTGTCAACTTTCCCATGGCTGCGACCTTCTCAGCCAGAGCTACACTCAAGAATACACGATCAATGAAACCCTATGGGGAAAATCAAACTCCGACATGATACAAGTTGCAAGATCACCCAGCTAGCCTATGATGGGCTGTCACTAGATAGGCTTAACTGTCAACTTTCCCATGGCTGCGACCTTCTCAGCCAGAGCTTCACTCAAGAATACACGATCAATGAAACCCTATGGGGAAAATCAAACTCCGACATGATACAAGTTGCAAGATCACCCAGCTAGCCTATGATGGGCTGTCACTAGATAGGCTTAACTGTCAACTTTCCCATGGCTGCGTCGTTCTCAGCCCGAGCTACACTCAAGAGTACACGATCAATGAAGCGCTACGGGGAAAATTAAACTCCTGCTTGATAGAAGTTGCCGAGTAAACGATCAATGAAACCCTATGGGGAAAATTCAACTCCGGCATGATACAAGTTGCAAGATCACCCAGCTAGCCTATGATGGGCTGTCACTAGATAGGCTTAACTGTCAACTTTCCCATGGCTGCGACCTTCTCAGCCAGAGCTACACTCAAGAATACACGATCAATGAAACCCTATGGGGAAAATCAAACTCCGACATGATACAAGTTGCAAGATCACCCAGCTAGCCTATGATGGGCTGTCACTAGATATGCTTAACTATCAACTTTCCCATGGCTGCGTCGTTCTCAGCCCGAGCTACACTCAAGAGTACACGATCAATGAAGCGCTATGGGGAAAATTAAACTCCTGCTTGATAGAAGTTGCCGAGTAAACGATCAATGAAACTCTATGGGGAAAATCCAACTCCGGCATGATACAAGTTGCAAGATCACCCAGCTAGCCTATGATGGGCTGTCACTAGATAGGCTTAACTGTCAACTTTCCCATGGCTGCGACCTTCTCAGCCAGAGCTACACTCAAGAATACACGATCAATGAAACCCTATGGGGAAAATCAAACTCCGACATGATACAAGTTGCAAGATCACCCAGCTAGCCTATGATGGGCTGTCACTAGATAGGCTTAACTGTCAACTTTCCCATGGCTGCGACCTTCTCAGCCAGAGCTACACTCAAGAATACACGATCAATGAAACCCTATGGGGAAAATCAAACTCCGACATGATACAAGTTGCAAGATCACCCAGCTAGCCTATGATGGGCTGTCACTAGATAGGCTTAACTGTCAACTTTCCCATGGCTGCGTCGTTCTCAGCCCGAGCTACACTCAAGAGTACACGATCAATGAAGCGCTATGGGGAAAATTAAACTCCTGCTTGATAGAAGTTGCCGAGTAAACGATCAATGAAACTCTATGGGGAAAATCCAACTCCGGCATGATACAAGTTGCAAGATCACCCAGCTAGCCTATGATGGGCTGTCACTAGATAGGCTTAACTGTCAACTTTCCCATGGCTGGGACCTTCTCAGCCAGAGCTACACTCAAGAATACACGATCAATGAAACCCTATGGGGAAAATCAAACTCCGACATGATACAAGTTGCAAGATCACCCAGCTAGCCTATGATGGGCTGTCACTAGATAGGCTTAACTGTCAACTTTCCCATGGCTGCGTCGTTCTCAGCCCGAGCTACACTCAAGAGTACACGATCAATGAAGCGCTACGGGGAAAATTAAACTCCTGCTTGATAGAAGTTGCCGAGTAAACGATAAATGAAACCCTATGGGGAAAATCCAACTCCGGCATGATACAAGTTGCAAGATCACCCAGCTAGCCTATGATGGGCTGTCACTAGATAGGCTTAACTGTCAACTTTCCCATGGCTGCGACCTTCTCAGCCAGAGCTACACTCAAGAATACACGATCAATGAAACCCTATGGGGAAAATCAAACTCCGACATGATACAAGTTGCAAGATCACCCAGCTAGCCTATGATGGGCTGTCACTAGATATGCTTAACTGTCAACTTTCCCATGGCTGCGTCGTTCTCAGCCCGAGCTACACTCAAGAGTACACGATCAATGAAGCGCTATGGGGAAAATTAAACTCCTGCTTGATAGAAGTTGCCGAGTAAACGATCAATGAAACTCTATGGGGAAAATCCAACTCCGGCATGATACAAGTTGCAAGATCACCCAGCTAGCCTATGATGGGCTGTCACTAGATAGGCTTAACTGTCAACTTTCCCATGGCTGGGACCTTCTCAGCCAGAGCTACACTCAAGAATACACGATCAATGAAACCCTATGGGGAAAATCAAACTCCGACATGATACAAGTTGCAAGATCACCCAGCTAGCCTATGATGGGCTGTCACTAGATAGGCTTAACTGTCAACTTTCCCATGGCTGCGACCTTCTCAGCCAGAGCTACACTCAAGAATACACGATTAATGAAACCCTATGGGGAAAATCAAACTCCGACATGATACAAGTTGCAAGATCACCCAGCTAGCCTATGATGGGCTGTCACTAGATAGGCTTAACTGTCAACTTTCCCATGGCTGCGACCTTCTCAGCCAGAGCTACACTCAAGAATACACGATCAATGAAACCCTATGGGGAAAATCAAACTCCGACATGATACAAGTTGCAAGATCACCCAGCTAGCCTATGATGGGCTGTCACTAGATAGGCTTAACTGTCAACTTTCCCATGGCTGCGTCGTTCTCAGCCCGAGCTACACTCAAGAGTACACGATCAATGAAGCGCTACGGGGAAAATTAAACTCCTGCTTGATAGAAGTTGCCGAGTAAACGATAAATGAAACCCTATGGGGAAAATCCAACTCCGGCATGATACAAGTTGCAAGATCACCCAGCTAGCCTATGATGGGCTGTCACTAGATAGGCTTAACTGTCAACTTTCCCATGGCTGCGACCTTCTCAGCCAGAGCTACACTCAAGAATACACGATCAATGAAACCCTATGGGGAAAATCAAACTCCGACATGATACAAGTTGCAAGATCACCCAGCTAGCCTATGATGGACTGTCACTAGATATGCTTAACTGTCAACTTTCCCATGGCTGCGTCGATCTCAGCCCGAGCTACACTCAAGAGTACACGATCAATGAAGCGCTATGGGGAAAATTAAACTCCTGCTTGATAGAAGTTGCCGAGTAAACGATCAATGAAACTCTATGGGGAAAATCCAACTCCGGCATGATACAAGTTGCAAGATCACCCAGCTAGCCTATGATGGGCTGTCACTAGATAGGCTTAACTGTCAACTTTCCCATGGCTGCGACCTTCTCAGCCAGAGCTACACTCAAGAATACACGATCAATGAAACCCTATGGGGAAAATCAAACTCCGACATGATACAAGTTGCAAGATCACCCAGCTAGCCTATGATGGGCTGTCACTAGATAGGCTTAACTGTCAACTTTCCCATGGCTGCGACCTTCTCAGCCAGAGCTACACTCAAGAATACACGATCAATGAAACCCTATGGGGAAAATCAAACTCCGACATGATACAAGTTGCAAGATCACCCAGCTAGCCTATGATGGGCTGTCACTAGATAGGCTTAACTGTCAACTTTCCCATGGCTGCGTCGTTCTCAGCCCGAGCTACACTCAAGAGTACACGATCAATGAAGCGCTATGGGGAAAATTAAACTCCTGCTTGATAGAAGTTGCCGAGTAAACGATCAATGAAACATTATGGGGAAAATCCAACTCCGGCATGATACAAGTTGCAAGATCACCCAGCTAGCCTATGATGGGCTGTCACTAGATAGGCTTAACTGTCAACTTTCCCATGGCTGGGACCTTCTCAGCCAGAGCTACACTCAAGAATACACGATCAATGAAACCCTATGGGGAAAATCAAACTCCGACATGATACAAGTTGCAAGATCACCCAGCTAGCCTATGATGGGCTGTCACTAGATAGGCTTAACTGTCAACTTTCCCATGGCTGCGACCTTCTCAGCCAGAGCTACACTCAAGAATACACGATCAATGAAACCCTATGGGGAAAATCAAACTCCGACATGATACAAGTTGCAAGATCACCCAGCTAGCCTATGATGGGCTGTCACTAGATAGGCTTAACTGTCAACTTTCCCATGGCTGCGACCTTCTCAGCCAGAGCTACACTCAAGAATACACGATCAATGAAACCCTATGGGGAAAATCAAACTCCGACATGATACAAGTTGCAAGATCACCCGGCTAGCCTATGATGGGCTGTCACTAGATAGGCTTAACTGTCAACTTTCCCATGGCTGCGTCGTTCTCAGCCCGAGCTACACTCAAGAGTACACGATCAATGAAGCGCTATGGGGAAAATTAAACTCCTGCTTGATAGAAGTTGCCGAGTAAACGATCAATGAAACTCTATGGGGAAAATCCAACTCCGGCATGATACAAGTTGCAAGATCACCCAGCTAGCCTATGATGGGCTGTCACTAGATAGGCTTAACTGTCAACTTTCCCATGGCTGGGACCTTCTCAGCCAGAGTTACACTCAAGAATACACGATCAATGAAACCCTATGGGGAAAATCAAACTCCGACATGATACAAGTTGCAAGATCACCCAGCTAGCCTATGATGGGCTGTCACTAGATAGGCTTAACTGTCAACTTTCCCATGGCTGCGACCTTCTCAGCCAGAGCTACACTCAAGAATACACGATCAATGAAACCCTATGGGGAAAATCAAACTCCGACATGATACAAGTTGCAAGATCACCCAGCTAGCCTATGATGGGCTGTCACTAGATAGGCTTAACTGTCAACTTTCCCATGGCTGCGACCTTCTCAGCCAGAGCTTCACTCAAGAATACACGATCAATGAAACCCTATGGGGAAAATCAAACTCCGACATGATACAAGTTGCAAGATCACCCAGCTAGCCTATGATGGGCTGTCACTAGATAGGCTTAACTGTCAACTTTCCCATGGCTGCGTCGTTCTCAGCCCGAGCTACACTCAAGAGTACACGATCAATGAAGCGCTACGGGGAAAATTAAACTCCTGCTTGATAGAAGTTGCCGAGTAAACGATCAATGAAACCCTATGGGGAAAATTCAACTCCGGCATGATACAAGTTGCAAGATCACCCAGCTAGCCTATGATGGGCTGTCACTAGATAGGCTTAACTGTCAACTTTCCCATGGCTGCGACCTTCTCAGCCAGAGCTACACTCAAGAATACACGATCAATGAAACCCTATGGGGAAAATCAAACTCCGACATGATACAAGTTGCAAGATCACCCAGCTAGCCTATGATGGGCTGTCACTAGATATGCTTAACTATCAACTTTCCCATGGCTGCGTCGTTCTCAGCCCGAGCTACACTCAAGAGTACACGATCAATGAAGCGCTATGGGGAAAATTAAACTCCTGCTTGATAGAAGTTGCCGAGTAAACGATCAATGAAACTCTATGGGGAAAATCCAACTCCGGCATGATACAAGTTGCAAGATCACCCAGCTAGCCTATGATGGGCTGTCACTAGATAGGCTTAACTGTCAACTTTCCCATGGCTGCGACCTTCTCAGCCAGAGCTACACTCAAGAATACACGATCAATGAAACCCTATGGGGAAAATCAAACTCCGACATGATACAAGTTGCAAGATCACCCAGCTAGCCTATGATGGGCTGTCACTAGATAGGCTTAACTGTCAACTTTCCCATGGCTGCGACCTTCTCAGCCAGAGCTACACTCAAGAATACACGATCAATGAAACCCTATGGGGAAAATCAAACTCCGACATGATACAAGTTGCAAGATCACCCAGCTAGCCTATGATGGGCTGTCACTAGATAGGTTTAACTGTCAACTTTCCCATGGCTGCGTCGTTCTCAGCCCGAGCTACACTCAAGAGTACACGATCAATGAAGCGCTACGGGGAAAATTAAACTCCTGCTTGATAGAAGTTGCCGAGTAAACGATAAATGAAACCCTATGGGGAAAATCCAACTCCGGCATGATACAAGTTGCAAGATCACCCAGCTAGCCTATGATGGGCTGTCACTAGATAGGCTTAACTGTCAACTTTCCCATGGCTGCGACCTTCTCAGCCAGAGCTACACTCAAGAATACACGATCAATGAAACCCTATGGGGAAAATCAAACTCCGACATGATACAAGTTGCAAGATCACCCAGCTAGCCTATGATGGGCTGTCACTAGATAGGCTTAACTGTCAACTTTCCCATGGCTGCGTCGTTCTCAGCCCGAGCTACACTCAAGAGTACACGATCAATGAAGCGCTATGGGGAAAATTAAACTCCTGCTTGATAGAAGTTGCCGAGTAAACGATCAATGAAACTCTATGGGGAAAATCCAACTCCGGCATGATACAAGTTGCAAGATCACCCAGCTAGCCTATGATGGGCTGTCACTAGATAGGCTTAACTGTCAACTTTCCCATGGCTGCGACCTTCTCAGCCAGAGCTTCACTCAAGAATACACGATCAATGAAACCCTATGGGGAAAATCAAACTCCGACATGATACAAGTTGCAAGATCACCCAGCTAGCCTATGATGGGCTGTCACTAGATAGGCTTAACTGTCAACTTTCCCATGGCTGCGTCGTTCTCAGCCCGAGCTACACTCAAGAGTACACGATCAATGAAGCGCTACGGGGAAAATTAAACTCCTGCTTGATAGAAGTTGCCGAGTAAACGATCAATGAAACCCTATAGGGAAAATTCAACTCCGGCATGATACAAGTTGCAAGATCACCCAGCTAGCCTATGATGGGCTGTCACTAGATAGGCTTAACTGTCAACTTTCCCATGGCTGCGACCTTCTCAGCCAGAGCTACACTCAAGAATACACGATCAATGAAACCCTATGGGGAAAATCAAACTCCGACATGATACAAGTTGCAAGATCACCCAGCTAGCCTATGATGGGCTGTCACTAGATATGCTTAACTATCAACTTTCCCATGGCTGCGTCGTTCTCAGCCCGAGCTACACTCAAGAGTACACGATCAATGAAGCGCTATGGGGAAAATTAAACTCCTGCTTGATAGAAGTTGCCGAGTAAACGATCAATGAAACTCTATGGGGAAAATCCAACTCCGGCATGATACAAGTTGCAAGATCACCCAGCTAGCCTATGATGGGCTGTCACTAGATAGGCTTAACTGTCAACTTTCCCATGGCTGCGACCTTCTCAGCCAGAGCTACACTCAAGAATACACGATCAATGAAACCCTATGGGGAAAATCAAACTCCGACATGATACAAGTTGCAAGATCACCCAGCTAGCCTATGATGGGCTGTCACTAGATAGGCTTAACTGTCAACTTTCCCATGGCTGCGACCTTCTCAGCCAGAGCTACACTCAAGAATACACGATCAATGAAACCCTATGGGGAAAATCAAACTCCGACATGATACAAGTTGCAAGATCACCCAGCTAGCCTATGATGGGCTGTCACTAGATAGGCTTAACTGTCAACTTTCCCATGGCTGCGTCGTTCTCAGCCCGAGCTACACTCAAGAGTACACGATCAATGAAGCGCTATGGGGAAAATTAAACTCCTGCTTGATAGAAGTTGCCGAGTAAACGATCAATGAAACTCTATGGGGAAAATCCAACTCCGGCATGATACAAGTTGCAAGATCACCCAGCTAGCCTATGATGGGCTGTCACTAGATAGGCTTAACTGTCAACTTTCCCATGGCTGGGACCTTCTCAGCCAGAGCTACACTCAAGAATACACGATCAATGAAACCCTATGGGGAAAATCAAACTCCGACATGATACAAGTTGCAAGATCACCCAGCTAGCCTATGATGGGCTGTCACTAGATAGGCTTAACTGTCAACTTTCCCATGGCTGCGTCGTTCTCAGCCCGAGCTACACTCAAGAGTACACGATCAATGAAGCGCTACGGGGAAAATTAAACTCCTGCTTGATAGAAGTTGCCGAGTAAACGATAAATGAAACCCTATGGGGAAAATCCAACTCCGGCATGATACAAGTTGCAAGATCACCCAGCTAGCCTATGATGGGCTGTCACTAGATAGGCTTAACTGTCAACTTTCCCATGGCTGCGACCTTCTCAGCCAGAGCTACACTCAAGAATACACGATCAATGAAACCCTATGGGGAAAATCAAACTCCGACATGATACAAGTTGCAAGATCACCCAGCTAGCCTATGATGGGCTGTCACTAGATATGCTTAACTGTCAACTTTCCCATGGCTGCGTCGTTCTCAGCCCGAGCTACACTCAAGAGTACACGATCAATGAAGCGCTATGGGGAAAATTAAACTCCTGCTTGATAGAAGTTGCCGAGTAAACGATCAATGAAACTCTATGGGGAAAATCCAACTCCGGCATGATACAAGTTGCAAGATCACCCAGCTAGCCTATGATGGGCTGTCACTAGATAGGCTTAACTGTCAACTTTCCCATGGCTGCGACCTTCTCAGCCAGAGCTACACTCAAGAATACACGATCAATGAAACCCTATGGGGAAAATCAAACTCCGACATGATACAAGTTGCAAGATCACCCAGCTAGCCTATGATGGGCTGTCACTAGATAGGCTTAACTGTCAACTTTCCCATGGCTGCGACCTTCTCAGACAGAGCTACACTCAAGAATACACGATCAATGAAACCCTATGGGGAAAATCAAACTCCGACATGATACAAGTTGCAAGATCACCCAGCTAGCCTATGATGGGCCGTCACTAGATAGGCTTAACTGTCAACTTTCCCATGGCTGCGTCGTTCTCAGCCCGAGCTACACTCAAGAGTACACGATCAATGAAGCGCTATGGGGAAAATTAAACTCCTGCTTGATAGAAGTTGCCGAGTAAACGATCAATGAAACTCTATGGGGAAAATCCATCTCCGGCATGATACAAGTTGCAAGATCACCCAGCTAGCCTATGATGGGCTGTCACTAGATAGGCTTAACTGTCAACTTTCCCATGGCTGGGACCTTCTCAGCCAGAGCTACACTCAAGAATACACGATCAATGAAACCCTATGGGGAAAATCAAACTCCGACATGATACAAGTTGCAAGATCACCCAGCTAGCCTATGATGGGCTGTCACTAGATAGGCTTAACTGTCAACTTTCCCATGACTGCGACCTTCTCAGCCAGAGCTACACTCAAGAATACACGATCAATGAAACCCTATGGGGAAAATCAAACTCCGACATGATACAAGTTGCAAGATCACCCAGCTAGCCTATGATGGGCTGTCACTAGATAGGCTTAACTGTCAACTTTCCCATGGCTGCGTCGTTCTCAGCCCGAGCTACACTCAAGAGTACACGATCAATGAAGCGCTATGGGGAAAATTAAACTCCTGCTTGATAGAAGTTGCCGAGTAAACGATCAATGAAACTCTATGGGGAAAATCCAACTCCGGCATGATACAAGTTGCAAGATCACCCAGCTAGCCTATGATGGGCTGTCACTAGATAGGCTTAACTGTCAACTTTCCCACGGCTGGGACCTTCTCAGCCAGAGCTACACTCAAGAATACACGATCAATGAAACCCTATGGGGAAAATCAAACTCCGACATGATACAAGTTGCAAGATCACCCAGCTAGCCTATGATGGGCTGTCACTAGATAGGCTTAACTGTCAACTTTCCCATGGCTGCGTCGTTCTCAGCCCGAGCTACACTCAAGAGTACACGATCAATGAAGCGCTACGGGGAAAATTAAACTCCTGCTTGATAGAAGTTGCCGAGTAAACGATCAATGAAACCCTATGGGGAAAATCCAACTCCGGCATGATACAAGTTGCAAGATCACCCAGCTAGCCTATGATGGGCTGTCACTAGATAGGCTTAACTGTCAACTTTCCCATGGCTGCGACCTTCTCAGCCAGAGCTACACTCAAGAATACACGATCAATGAAACCCTATGGGGAAAATCAAACTCCGACATGATACAAGTTGCAAGATCACCCAGCTAGCCTATGATGGGCTGTCACTAGATATGCTTAACTGTCAACTTTCCCATGGCTGCGTCGTTCTCAGCCCGAGCTACACTCAAGAGTACACGATCAATGAAGCGCTATGGGGAAAATTAAACTCCTGCTTGATAGAAGTTGCCAAGTAAACGATCAATGAAACTCTATGGGGAAAATCCAACTCCGGCATGATACAAGTTGCAAGATCACCCAGCTAGCCTATGATGGGCTGTCACTAAATAGGCTTAACTGTCAACTTTCCCATGGCTGCGACCTTCTCAGCCAGAGCTACACTCAAGAATACACGATCAATGAAACCCTATGGGGAAAATCAAACTCCGACATGATACAAGTTGCAAGATCACCCAGCTAGCCTATGATGGGCTGTCACTAGATAGGCTTAACTGTCAACTTTCCCATGGCTGCGACCTTCTCAGCCAGAGCTACACTCAAGAATACACGATCAATGAAACCCTATGGGGAAAATCAAACTCCGACATGATACAAGTTGCAAGATCACCCAGCTAGCCTATGATGGGCTGTCACTAGATAGGCTTAACTGTCAACTTTCCCATGGCTGCGTCGTTCTCAGCCCGAGCTACACTCAAGAGTACACGATCAATGAAGCGCTATGGGGAAAATTAAACTCCTGCTTGATAGAAGTTGCCGAGTAAACGATCAATGAAACTCTATGGGGAAAATCCATCTCCGGCATGATACAAGTTGCAAGATCACCCAGCTAGCCTATGATGGGCTGTCACTAGATAGGCTTAACTGTCAACTTTCCCATGGCTGGGACCTTCTCAGCCAGAGCTACACTCAAGAATACACGATCAATGAAACCCTATGGGGAAAATCAAACTCCGACATGATACAAGTTGCAAGATCACCCAGCTAGCCTATGATGGGCTGTCACTAGATAGGCTTAACTGTCAACTTTCCCATGGCTGCGACCTTCTCAGCCCGAGCTACACTCAAGAGTACACGATCAATGAAGCGCTATGGGGAAAATTAAACTCCTGCTTGATAGAAGTTGCCGAGTAAACGATCAATGAAACTCTATGGGGAAAATCCAACTCCGGCATGATACAAGTTGCAAGATCACCCAGCTAGCCTATGATGGGCTGTCACTAGATAGGCTTAACTGTCAACTTTCCCATGGCTGCGACCTTCTCAGCCAGAGCTACACTCAAGAATACACGATCAATGAAACCCTATGGGGAAAATCAAACTCCGACATGATACAAGTTGCAAGATCACCCAGCTAGCCTATGATGGGCTGTCACTAGATAGGCTTAACTGTCAACTTTCCCATGGCTGCGACCTTCTCAGCCAGAGCTACACTCAAGAATACACGATCAATGAAACCCTATGGGGAAAATCAAACTCCGACATGATACAAGTTGCAAGATCACCCAGCTAGCCTATGATGGGCTGTCACTAGATAGGCTTAACTGTCAACTTTCCCATGGCTGCGTCGTTCTCAGCCCGAGCTACACTCAAGAGTACACGATCAATGAAGCGCTATGGGGAAAATTAAACTCCTGCTTGATAGAAGTTGCCGAGTAAACGATCAATGAAACTCTATGGGGAAAATCCAACTCCGGCATGATACAAGTTGCAAGATCACCCAGCTAGCCTATGATGGGCTGTCACTAGATAGGCTTAACTGTCAACTTTCCCATGGCTGGGACCTTCTCAGCCAGAGCTACACTCAAGAATACACGATCAATGAAACCCTATGGGGAAAATCAAACTCCGACATGATACAAGTTGCAAGATCACCCAGCTAGCCTATGATGGGCTGTCACTAGATAGGCTTAACTGTCAACTTTCCCATGGCTGCGTCGTTCTCAGCCCGAGCTACACTCAAGACTACACGATCAATGAAGCGCTACGGGGAAATTAAACTCCTGCTTGATAGAAGTTGCCGAGTAAACGATAAATGAAACCCTATGGGGAAAATCCAACTCCGGCATGATACAAGTTGCAAGATCACCCAGCTAGCCTATGATGGGCTGTCACTAGATAGGCTTAACTGTCAACTTTCCCATGGCTGCGACCTTCTCAGCCAGAGCTACACTCAAGAATACACGATCAATGAAACCCTATGGGGAAAATCAAACTCCGACATGATACAAGTTGCAAAATCACCCAGCTAGCCTATGATGGGCTGTCACTAGATATGCTTAACTGTCAACTTTCCCATGGCTGCGTCGTTCTCAGCCCGAGCTACACTCAAGAGTACACGATCAATGA
Source organism: Leptodactylus fuscus (assembly GCF_031893055.1). Classification (NCBI taxonomy): domain Eukaryota; kingdom Metazoa; phylum Chordata; class Amphibia; order Anura; family Leptodactylidae; genus Leptodactylus; species Leptodactylus fuscus. The sequence continues at coordinate 42,975 of NW_027440334.1, forward strand.
AGCGCTATGGGGAAAATTAAACTCCTGCTTGATAGAAGTTGCCGAGTAAACGATCAATGAAACTCTATGGGGAAAATCCAACTCCGGCATGATACAAGTTGCAAGATCACCCAGCTAGCCTATGATGGGCTGTCACTAGATAGGCTTAACTGTCAACTTTCCCATGGCTGCGACCTTCTCAGCCAGAGCTACACTCAAGAATACACGATCAATGAAACCCTATGGGGAAAATCAAACTCCGACATGATACAAGTTGCAAGATCACCCAGCTAGCCTATGATGGGCTGTCACTAGATAGGCTTAACTGTCAACTTTCCCATGGCTGCGACCTTCTCAGACAGAGCTACACTCAAGAATACACGATCAATGAAACCCTATGGGGAAAATCAAACTCCGACATGATACAAGTTGCAAGATCACCCAGCTAGCCTATGATGGGCCGTCACTAGATAGGCTTAACTGTCAACTTTCCCATGGCTGCGTCGTTCTCAGCCCGAGCTACACTCAAGAGTACACGATCAATGAAGCGCTATGGGGAAAATTAAACTCCTGCTTGATAGAAGTTGCCGAGTAAACGATCAATGAAACTCTATGGGGAAAATCCATCTCCGGCATGATACAAGTTGCAAGATCACCCAGCTAGCCTATGATGGGCTGTCACTAGATAGGCTTAACTGTCAACTTTCCCATGGCTGGGACCTTCTCAGCCAGAGCTATACTCAAGAATACACGATCAATGAAACCCTATGGGGAAAATCAAACTCCGACATGATACAAGTTGCAAGATCACCCAGCTAGCCTATGATGGGCTGTCACTAGATAGGCTTAACTGTCAACTTTCCCATGGCTGCGACCTTCTCAGCCAGAGCTACACTCAAGAATACACGATCAATGAAACCCTATGGGGAAAATCAAACTCCGACATGATACAAGTTGCAAGATCACCCAGCTAGCCTATGATGGGCTGTCACTAGATAGGCTTAACTGTCAACTTTCCCATGGCTGCGTCGTTCTCAGCCCGAGCTACACTCAAGAGTACACGATCAATGAAGCGCTATGGGGAAAATTAAACTCCTGCTTGATAGAAGTTGCCGAGTAAACGATCAATGAAACTCTATGGGGAAAATCCAACTCCGGCATGATACAAGTTGCAAGATCACCCAGCTAGCCTATGATGGGCTGTCACTAGATAGGCTTAACTGTCAACTTTCCCACGGCTGGGACCTTCTCAGCCAGAGCTACACTCAAGAATACACGATCAATGAAACCCTATGGGGAAAATCAAACTCCGACATGATACAAGTTGCAAGATCACCCAGCTAGCCTATGATGGGCTGTCACTAGATAGGCTTAACTGTCAACTTTCCCATGGCTGCGTCGTTCTCAGCCCGAGCTACACTCAAGAGTACACGATCAATGAAGCGCTACGGGGAAAATTAAACTCCTGCTTGATAGAAGTTGCCGAGTAAACGATCAATGAAACCCTATGGGGAAAATCCAACTCCGGCATGATACAAGTTGCAAGATCACCCAGCTAGCCTATGATGGGCTGTCACTAGATAGGCTTAACTGTCAACTTTCCCATGGCTGCGACCTTCTCAGCCAGAGCTACACTCAAGAATACACGATCAATGAAACCCTATGGGGAAAATCAAACTCCGACATGATACAAGTTGCAAGATCACCCAGCTAGCCTATGATGGGCTGTCACTAGATAGGCTTAACTGTCAACTTTCCCATGGCTGCGTCGTTCTCAGCCCGAGCTACACTCAAGAGTACACGATCAATGAAGCGCTATGGGGAAAATTAAACTCCTGCTTGATAGAAGTTGCCGAGTAAACGATCAATGAAACTCTATGGGGAAAATCCAACTCCGGCATGATACAAGTTGCAAGATCACCCAGCTAGCCTATGATGGGCTGTCACTAGATAGGCTTAACTGTCAACTTTCCCATGGCTGGGACCTTCTCAGCCAGAGCTACACTCAAGAATACACGATCAATGAAACCCTATGGGGAAAATCAAACTCCGACATGATACAAGTTGCAAGATCACCCAGCTAGCCTATGATGGGCTGTCACTAGATAGGCTTAACTGTCAACTTTCCCATGGCTGCGTCGTTCTCAGCCCGAGCTACACTCAAGAGTACACGATCAATGAAGCGCTACGGGGAAAATTAAACTCCTGCTTGATAGAAGTTGCCGAGTAAACGATAAATGAAACCCTATGGGGAAAATCCAACTCCGGCATGATACAAGTTGCAAGATCACCCAGCTAGCCTATGATGGGCTGTCACTAGATAGGCTTAACTGTCAACTTTCCCATGGCTGCGACCTTCTCAGCCAGAGCTACACTCAAGAATACACGATCAATGAAACCCTATGGGGAAAATCAAACTCCGACATGATACAAGTTGCAAGATCACCCAGCTAGCCTATGATGGGCTGTCACTAGATATGCTTAACTGTCAACTTTCCCATGGCTGCGTCGTTCTCAGCCCGAGCTACACTCAAGAGTACACGATCAATGAAGCGCTATGGGGAAAATTAAACTCCTGCTTGATAGAAGTTGCCGAGTAAACGATCAATGAAACTCTATGGGGAAAATCCAACTCCGGCATGATACAAGTTGCAAGATCACCCAGCTAGCCTATGATGGGCTGTCACTAGATAGGCTTAACTGTCAACTTTCCCATGGCTGCGACCTTCTCAGCCAGAGCTACACTCAAGAATACACGATCAATGAAACCCTATGGGGAAAATCAAACTCCGACATGATACAAGTTGCAAGATCACCCAGCTAGCCTATGATGGGCTGTCACTAGATAGGCTTAACTGTCAACTTTCCCATGGCTGCGACCTTCTCAGACAGAGCTACACTCAAGAATACACGATCAATGAAACCCTATGGGGAAAATCAAACTCCGACATGATACAAGTTGCAAGATCACCCAGCTAGCCTATGATGGGCCGTCACTAGATAGGCTTAACTGTCAACTTTCCCATGGCTGCGTCGTTCTCAGCCCGAGCTACACTCAAGAGTACACGATCAATGAAGCGCTATGGGGAAAATTAAACTCCTGCTTGATAGAAGTTGCCGAGTAAACGATCAATGAAACTCTATGGGGAAAATCCATCTCCGGCATGATACAAGTTGCAAGATCACCCAGCTAGCCTATGATGGGCTGTCACTAGATAGGCTTAACTGTCAACTTTCCCATGGCTGGGACCTTCTCAGCCAGAGCTACACTCAAGAATACACGATCAATGAAACCCTATGGGGAAAATCAAACTCCGACATGATACAAGTTGCAAGATCACCCAGCTAGCCTATGATGGGCTGTCACTAGATAGGCTTAACTGTCAACTTTCCCATGACTGCGACCTTCTCAGCCAGAGCTACACTCAAGAATACACGATCAATGAAACCCTATGGGGAAAATCAAACTCCGACATGATACAAGTTGCAAGATCACCCAGCTAGCCTATGATGGGCTGTCACTAGATAGGCTTAACTGTCAACTTTCCCATGGCTGCGTCGTTCTCAGCCCGAGCTACACTCAAGAGTACACGATCAATGAAGCGCTATGGGGAAAATTAAACTCCTGCTTGATAGAAGTTGCCGAGTAAACGATCAATGAAACTCTATGGGGAAAATCCAACTCCGGCATGATACAAGTTGCAAGATCACCCAGCTAGCCTATGATGGGCTGTCACTAGATAGGCTTAACTGTCAACTTTCCCACGGCTGGGACCTTCTCAGCCAGAGCTACACTCAAGAATACACGATCAATGAAACCCTATGGGGAAAATCAAACTCCGACATGATACAAGTTGCAAGATCACCCAGCTAGCCTATGATGGGCTGTCACTAGATAGGCTTAACTGTCAACTTTCCCATGGCTGCGTCGTTCTCAGCCCGAGCTACACTCAAGAGTACACGATCAATGAAGCGCTACGGGGAAAATTAAACTCCTGCTTGATAGAAGTTGCCGAGTAAACGATCAATGAAACCCTATGGGGAAAATCCAACTCCGGCATGATACAAGTTGCAAGATCACCCAGCTAGCCTATGATGGGCTGTCACTAGATAGGCTTAACTGTCAACTTTCCCATGGCTGCGACCTTCTCAGCCAGAGCTACACTCAAGAATACACGATCAATGAAACCCTATGGGGAAAATCAAACTCCGACATGATACAAGTTGCAAGATCACCCAGCTAGCCTATGATGGGCTGTCACTAGATATGCTTAACTGTCAACTTTCCCATGGCTGCGTCGTTCTCAGCCCGAGCTACACTCAAGAGTACACGATCAATGAAGCGCTATGGGGAAAATTAAACTCCTGCTTGATAGAAGTTGCCAAGTAAACGATCAATGAAACTCTATGGGGAAAATCCAACTCCGGCATGATACAAGTTGCAAGATCACCCAGCTAGCCTATGATGGGCTGTCACTAAATAGGCTTAACTGTCAACTTTCCCATGGCTGCGACCTTCTCAGCCAGAGCTACACTCAAGAATACACGATCAATGAAACCCTATGGGGAAAATCAAACTCCGACATGATACAAGTTGCAAGATCACCCAGCTAGCCTATGATGGGCTGTCACTAGATAGGCTTAACTGTCAACTTTCCCATGGCTGCGACCTTCTCAGCCAGAGCTACACTCAAGAATACACGATCAATGAAACCCTATGGGGAAAATCAAACTCCGACATGATACAAGTTGCAAGATCACCCAGCTAGCCTATGATGGGCTGTCACTAGATAGGCTTAACTGTCAACTTTCCCATGGCTGCGTCGTTCTCAGCCCGAGCTACACTCAAGAGTACACGATCAATGAAGCGCTATGGGGAAAATTAAACTCCTGCTTGATAGAAGTTGCCGAGTAAACGATCAATGAAACTCTATGGGGAAAATCCATCTCCGGCATGATACAAGTTGCAAGATCACCCAGCTAGCCTATGATGGGCTGTCACTAGATAGGCTTAACTGTCAACTTTCCCATGGCTGGGACCTTCTCAGCCAGAGCTACACTCAAGAATACACGATCAATGAAACCCTATGGGGAAAATCAAACTCCGACATGATACAAGTTGCAAGATCACCCAGCTAGCCTATGATGGGCTGTCACTAGATAGGCTTAACTGTCAACTTTCCCATGGCTGCGACCTTCTCAGCCCGAGCTACACTCAAGAGTACACGATCAATGAAGCGCTATGGGGAAAATTAAACTCCTGCTTGATAGAAGTTGCCGAGTAAACGATCAATGAAACTCTATGGGGAAAATCCAACTCCGGCATGATACAAGTTGCAAGATCACCCAGCTAGCCTATGATGGGCTGTCACTAGATAGGCTTAACTGTCAACTTTCCCATGGCTGCGACCTTCTCAGCCAGAGCTACACTCAAGAATACACGATCAATGAAACCCTATGGGGAAAATCAAACTCCGACATGATACAAGTTGCAAGATCACCCAGCTAGCCTATGATGGGCTGTCACTAGATAGGCTTAACTGTCAACTTTCCCATGGCTGCGACCTTCTCAGCCAGAGCTACACTCAAGAATACACGATCAATGAAACCCTATGGGGAAAATCAAACTCCGACATGATACAAGTTGCAAGATCACCCAGCTAGCCTATGATGGGCTGTCACTAGATATGCTTAACTATCAACTTTCCCATGGCTGCGTCGTTCTCAGCCCGAGCTACACTCAAGAGTACACGATCAATGAAGCGCTATGGGGAAAATTAAACTCCTGCTTGATAGAAGTTGCCGAGTAAACGATCAATGAAACTCTATGGGGAAAATCCAACTCCGGCATGATACAAGTTGCAAGATCACCCAGCTAGCCTATGATGGGCTGTCACTAGATAGGCTTAACTGTCAACTTTCCCATGGCTGCGACCTTCTCAGCCAGAGCTACACTCAAGAATACACGATCAATGAAACCCTATGGGGAAAATCAAACTCCGACATGATACAAGTTGCAAGATCACCCAGCTAGCCTATGATGGGCTGTCACTAGATAGGCTTAACTGTCAACTTTCCCATGGCTGCGACCTTCTCAGCCAGAGCTACACTCAAGAATACACGATCAATGAAACCCTATGGGGAAAATCAAACTCCGACATGATACAAGTTGCAAGATCACCCAGCTAGCCTATGATGGGCTGTCACTAGATAGGCTTAACTGTCAACTTTCCCATGGCTGCGTCGTTCTCAGCCCGAGCTACACTCAAGAGTACACGATCAATGAAGCGCTATGGGGAAAATTAAACTCCTGCTTGATAGAAGTTGCCGAGTAAACGATCAATGAAACTCTATGGGGAAAATCCAACTCCGGCATGATACAAGTTGCAAGATCACCCAGCTAGCCTATGATGGGCTGTCACTAGATAGGCCTAACTGTCAACTTTCCCATGGCTGGGACCTTCTCAGCCAGAGCTACACTCAAGAATACACGATCAATGAAACCCTATGGGGAAAATCAAACTCCGACATGATACAAGTTGCAAGATCACCCAGCTAGCCTATGATGGGCTGTCACTAGATAGGCTTAACTGTCAACTTTCCCATGGCTGCGTCGTTCTCAGCCCGAGCTACACTCAAGAGTACACGATCAATGAAGCGCTACGGGGAAAATTAAACTCCTGCTTGATAGAAGTTGCCGAGTAAACGATAAATGAAACCCTATGGGGAAAATCCAACTCCGGCATGATACAAGTTGCAAGATCACCCAGCTAGCCTATGATGGGCTGTCACTAGATAGGCTTAACTGTCAACTTTCCCATGGCTGCGACCTTCTCAGCCAGAGCTACACTCAAGAATACACGATCAATGAAACCCTATGGGGAAAATCAAACTCCGACATGATACAAGTTGCAAGATCACCCAGCTAGCCTATGATGGGCTGTCACTAGATATGCTTAACTGTCAACTTTCCCATGGCTGCGTCGTTCTCAGCCCGAGCTACACTCAAGAGTACACGATCAATGAAGCGCTATGGGGAAAATTAAACTCCTGCTTGATAGAAGTTGCCGAGTAAACGATCAATGAAACTCTATGGGGAAAATCCAACTCCGGCATGATACAAGTTGCAAGATCACCCAGCTAGCCTATGATGGGCTGTCACTAGATAGGCTTAACTGTCAACTTTCCCATGGCTGCGACCTTCTCAGCCAGAGCTACACTCAAGAATACACGATCAATGAAACCCTATAAGGGAAAATCAAACTCCGACATGATACAAGTTGCAAGATCACCCAGCTAGCCTATGATGGGCTGTCACTAGATAGGCTTAACTGTCAACTTTCCCATGGCTGCGACCTTCTCAGACAGAGCTACACTCAAGAATACACGATCAATGAAACCCTATGGGGAAAATCAAACTCCGACATGATACAAGTTGCAAGATCACCCAGCTAGCCTATGATGGGCCGTCACTAGATAGGCTTAACTGTCAACTTTCCCATGGCTGCGTCGTTCTCAGCCCGAGCTACACTCAAGAGTACACGATCAATGAAGCGCTATGGGGAAAATTAAACTCCTGCTTGATAGAAGTTGCCGAGTAAACGATCAATGAAACTCTATGGGGAAAATCCATCTCCGGCATGATACAAGTTGCAAGATCACCCAGCTAGCCTATGATGGGCTGTCACTAGATAGGCTTAACTGTCAACTTTCCCATGGCTGGGACCTTCTCAGCCAGAGCTACACTCAAGAATACACGATCAATGAAACCCTATGGGGAAAATCAAACTCCGACATGATACAAGTTGCAAGATCACCCAGCTAGCCTATGATGGGCTGTCACTAGATAGGCTTAACTGTCAACTTTCCCATGACTGCGACCTTCTCAGCCAGAGCTACACTCAAGAATACACGATCAATGAAACCCTATGGGGAAAATCAAACTCCGACATGATACAAGTTGCAAGATCACCCAGCTAGCCTATGATGGGCTGTCACTAGATAGGCTTAACTGTCAACTTTCCCATGGCTGCGTCGTTCTCAGCCCGAGCTACACTCAAGAGTACACGATCAATGAAGCGCTATGGGGAAAATTAAACTCCTGCTTGATAGAAGTTGCCGAGTAAACGATCAATGAAACTCTATGGGGAAAATCCAACTCCGGCATGATACAAGTTGCAAGATCACCCAGCTAGCCTATGATGGGCTGTCACTAGATAGGCTTAACTGTCAACTTTCCCACGGCTGGGACCTTCTCAGCCAGAGCTACACTCAAGAATACACGATCAATGAAACCCTATGGGGAAAATCAAACTCCGACATGATACAAGTTGCAAGATCACCCAGCTAGCCTATGATGGGCTGTCACTAGATAGGCTTAACTGTCAACTTTCCCATGGCTGCGTCGTTCTCAGCCCGAGCTACACTCAAGAGTACACGATCAATGAAGCGCTACGGGGAAAATTAAACTCCTGCTTGATAGAAGTTGCCGAGTAAACGATCAATGAAACCCTATGGGGAAAATCCAACTCCGGCATGATACAAGTTGCAAGATCACCCAGCTAGCCTATGATGGGCTGTCACTAGATAGGCTTAACTGTCAACTTTCCCATGGCTGCGACCTTCTCAGCCAGAGCTACACTCAAGAATACACGATCAATGAAACCCTATGGGGAAAATCAAACTCCGACATGATACAAGTTGCAAGATCACCCAGCTAGCCTATGATGGGCTGTCACTAGATATGCTTAACTGTCAACTTTCCCATGGCTGCGTCGTTCTCAGCCCGAGCTACACTCAAGAGTACACGATCAATGAAGCGCTATGGGGAAAATTAAACTCCTGCTTGATAGAAGTTGCCAAGTAAACGATCAATGAAACTCTATGGGGAAAATCCAACTCCGGCATGATACAAGTTGCAAGATCACCCAGCTAGCCTATGATGGGCTGTCACTAAATAGGCTTAACTGTCAACTTTCCCATGGCTGCGACCTTCTCAGCCAGAGCTACACTCAAGAATACACGATCAATGAAACCCTATGGGGAAAATCAAACTCCGACATGATACAAGTTGCAAGATCACCCAGCTAGCCTATGATGGGCTGTCACTAGATAGGCTTAACTGTCAACTTTCCCATGGCTGCGACCTTCTCAGCCAGAGCTACACTCAAGAATACACGATCAATGAAACCCTATGGGGAAAATCAAACTCCGACATGATACAAGTTGCAAGATCACCCAGCTAGCCTATGATGGGCTGTCACTAGATAGGCTTAACTGTCAACTTTCCCATGGCTGCGTCGTTCTCAGCCCGAGCTACACTCAAGAGTACACGATCAATGAAGCGCTATGGGGAAAATTAAACTCCTGCTTGATAGAAGTTGCCGAGTAAACGATAAATGAAACCCTATGGGGAAAATCCAACTCCGGCATGATACAAGTTGCAAGATCACCCAGCTAGCCTATGATGGGCTGTCACTAGATAGGCTTAACTGTCAACTTTCCCATGGCTGCGACCTTCTCAGCCAGAGCTACACTCAAGAATACACGATCAATGAAACCCTATGGGGAAAATCAAACTCCGACATGATACAAGTTGCAAGATCACCCAGCTAGCCTATGATGGGCTGTCACTAGATATGCTTAACTGTCAACTTTCCCATGGCTGCGTCGTTCTCAGCCCGAGCTACACTCAAGAGTACACGATCAATGAAGCGCTATGGGGAAAATTAAACTCCTGCTTGATAGAAGTTGCCGAGTAAACGATCAATGAAACTCTATGGGGAAAATCCAACTCCGGCATGATACAAGTTGCAAGATCACCCAGCTAGCCTATGATGGGCTGTCACTAGATAGGCTTAACTGTCAACTTTCCCATGGCTGCGACCTTCTCAGCCAGAGCTACACTCAAGAATACACGATCAATGAAACCCTATAAGGGAAAATCAAACTCCGACATGATACAAGTTGCAAGATCACCCAGCTAGCCTATGATGGGCTGTCACTAGATAGGCTTAACTGTCAACTTTCCCATGGCTGCGACCTTCTCAGACAGAGCTACACTCAAGAATACACGATCAATGAAACCCTATGGGGAAAATCAAACTCCGACATGATACAAGTTGCAAGATCACCCAGCTAGCCTATGATGGGCCGTCACTAGATAGGCTTAACTGTCAACTTTCCCATGGCTGCGTCGTTCTCAGCCCGAGCTACACTCAAGAGTACACGATCAATGAAGCGCTATGGGGAAAATTAAACTCCTGCTTGATAGAAGTTGCCGAGTAAACGATCAATGAAACTCTATGGGGAAAATCCATCTCCGGCATGATACAAGTTGCAAGATCACCCAGCTAGCCTATGATGGGCTGTCACTAGATAGGCTTAACTGTCAACTTTCCCATGGCTGGGACCTTCTCAGCCAGAGCTACACTCAAGAATACACGATCAATGAAACCCTATGGGGAAAATCAAACTCCGACATGATATAAGTTGCAAGATCACCCAGCTAGCCTATGATGGGCTGTCACTAGATAGGCTTAACTGTCAACTTTCCCATGACTGCGACCTTCTCAGCCAGAGCTACACTCAAGAATACACGATCAATGAAACCCTATGGGGAAAATCAAACTCCGACATGATACAAGTTGCAAGATCACCCAGCTAGCCTATGATGGGCTGTCACTAGATAGGCTTAACTGTCAACTTTCCCATGGCTGCGTCGTTCTCAGCCCGAGCTACACTCAAGAGTACACGATCAATGAAGCGCTATGGGGAAAATTAAACTCCTGCTTGATAGAAGTTGCCGAGTAAACGATCAATGAAACTCTATGGGGAAAATCCAACTCCGGCATGATACAAGTTGCAAGATCACCCAGCTAGCCTATGATGGGCTGTCACTAGATAGGCTTAACTGTCAACTTTCCCACGGCTGGGACCTTCTCAGCCAGAGCTACACTCAAGAATACACGATCAATGAAACCCTATGGGGAAAATCAAACTCCGACATGATACAAGTTGCAAGATCACCCAGCTAGCCTATGATGGGCTGTCACTAGATAGGCTTAACTGTCAACTTTCCCATGGCTGCGTCGTTCTCAGCCCGAGCTACACTCAAGAGTACACGATCAATGAAGCGCTACGGGGAAAATTAAACTCCTGCTTGATAGAAGTTGCCGAGTAAACGATCAATGAAACCCTATGGGGAAAATCCAACTCCGGCATGATACAAGTTGCAAGATCACCCAGCTAGCCTATGATGGGCTGTCACTAGATAGGCTTAACTGTCAACTTTCCCATGGCTGCGACCTTCTCAGCCAGAGCTACACTCAAGAATACACGATCAATGAAACCCTATGGGGAAAATCAAACTCCGACATGATACAAGTTGCAAGATCACCCAGCTAGCCTATGATGGGCTGTCACTAGATATGCTTAACTGTCAACTTTCCCATGGCTGCGTCGTTCTCAGCCCGAGCTACACTCAAGAGTACACGATCAATGAAGCGCTATGGGGAAAATTAAACTCCTGCTTGATAGAAGTTGCCAAGTAAACGATCAATGAAACTCTATGGGGAAAATCCAACTCCGGCATGATACAAGTTGCAAGATCACCCAGCTAGCCTATGATGGGCTGTCACTAAATAGGCTTAACTGTCAACTTTCCCATGGCTGCGACCTTCTCAGCCAGAGCTACACTCAAGAATACACGATCAATGAAACCCTATGGGGAAAATCAAACTCCGACATGATACAAGTTGCAAGATCACCCAGCTAGCCTATGATGGGCTGTCACTAGATAGGCTTAACTGTCAACTTTCCCATGGCTGCGACCTTTCTCAGCCAGAGCTACACTCAAGAATACACGATCAATGAAACCCTATGGGGAAAATCAAACTCCGACATGATACAAGTTGCAAGATCACCCAGCTAGCCTATGATGGGCTGTCACTAGATAGGCTTAACTGTCAACTTTCCCATGGCTGCGTCGTTCTCAGCCCGAGCTACACTCAAGAGTACACGATCAATGAAGCGCTATGGGGAAAATTAAACTCCTGCTTGATAGAAGTTGCCGAGTAAACGATCAATGAAACTCTATGGGGAAAATCCATCTCCGGCATGATACAAGTTGCAAGATCACCCAGCTAGCCTATGATGGGCTGTCACTAGATAGGCTTAACTGTCAACTTTCCCATGGCTGGGACCTTCTCAGCCAGAGCTACACTCAAGAATACACGATCAATGAAACCCTATGGGGAAAATCAAACTCCGACATGATACAAGTTGCAAGATCACCCAGCTAGCCTATGATGGGCTGTCACTAGATAGGCTTAACTGTCAACTTTCCCATGGCTGCGACCTTCTCAGCCCGAGCTACACTCAAGAGTACACGATCAATGAAGCGCTATGGGGAAAATTAAACTCCTGCTTGATAGAAGTTGCCGAGTAAACGATCAATGAAACTCTATGGGGAAAATCCAACTCCGGCATGATACAAGTTGCAAGATCACCCAGCTAGCCTATGATGGGCTGTCACTAGATAGGCTTAACTGTCAACTTTCCCATGGCTGCGACCTTCTCAGCCAGAGCTACACTCAAGAATACACGATCAATGAAACCCTATGGGGAAAATCAAACTCCGACATGATACAAGTTGCAAGATCACCCAGCTAGCCTATGATGGGCTGTCACTAGATAGGCTTAACTGTCAACTTTCCCATGGCTGCGACCTTCTCAGCCAGAGCTACACTCAAGAATACACGATCAATGAAACCCTATGGGGAAAATCAAACTCCGACATGATACAAGTTGCAAGATCACCCAGCTAGCCTATGATGGGCTGTCACTAGATATGCTTAACTATCAACTTTCCCATGGCTGCGTCGTTCTCAGCCCGAGCTACACTCAAGAGTACACGATCAATGAAGCGCTATGGGGAAAATTAAACTCCTGCTTGATAGAAGTTGCCGAGTAAACGATCAATGAAACTCTATGGGGAAAATCCAACTCCGGCATGATACAAGTTGCAAGATCACCCAGCTAGCCTATGATGGGCTGTCCACTAGATAGGCTTAACTGTCAACTTTCCCATGGCTGCGACCTTCTCAGCCAGAGCTACACTCAAGAATACACGATCAATGAAACCCTATGGGGAAAATCAAACTCCGACATGATACAAGTTGCAAGATCACCCAGCTAGCCTATGATGGGCTGTCACTAGATAGGCTTAACTGTCAACTTTCCCATGGCTGCGACCTTCTCAGCCAGAGCTACACTCAAGAATACACGATCAATGAAACCCTATGGGGAAAATCAAACTCCGACATGATACAAGTTGCAAGATCACCCAGCTAGCCTATGATGGGCTGTCACTAGATAGGCTTAACTGTCAACTTTCCCATGGCTGCGTCGTTCTCAGCCCGAGCTACACTCAAGAGTACACGATCAATGAAGCGCTATGGGGAAAATTAAACTCCTGCTTGATAGAAGTTGCCGAGTAAACGATCAATGAAACTCTATGGGGAAAATCCAACTCCGGCATGATACAAGTTGCAAGATCACCCAGCTAGCCTATGATGGGCTGTCACTAGATAGGCCTAACTGTCAACTTTCCCATGGCTGGGACCTTCTCAGCCAGAGCTACACTCAAGAATACACGATCAATGAAACCCTATGGGGAAAATCAAACTCCGACATGATACAAGTTGCAAGATCACCCAGCTAGCCTATGATGGGCTGTCACTAGATAGGCTTAACTGTCAACTTTCCCATGGCTGCGTCGTTCTCAGCCCGAGCTACACTCAAGAGTACACGATCAATGAAGCGCTACGGGGAAAATTAAACTCCTGCTTGATAGAAGTTGCCGAGTAAACGATAAATGAAACCCTATGGGGAAAATCCAACTCCGGCATGATACAAGTTGCAAGATCACCCAGCTAGCCTATGATGGGCTGTCACTAGATAGGCTTAACTGTCAACTTTCCCATGGCTGCGACCTTCTCAGCCAGAGCTACACTCAAGAATACACGATCAATGAAACCCTATGGGGAAAATCAAACTCCGACATGATACAAGTTGCAAGATCACCCAGCTAGCCTATGATGGGCTGTCACTAGATATGCTTAACTGTCAACTTTCCCATGGCTGCGTCGTTCTCAGCCCGAGCTACACTCAAGAGTACACGATCAATGAAGCGCTATGGGGAAAATTAAACTCCTGCTTGATAGAAGTTGCCGAGTAAACGATCAATGAAACTCTATGGGGAAAATCCAACTCCGGCATGATACAAGTTGCAAGATCACCCAGCTAGCCTATGATGGGCTGTCACTAGATAGGCTTAACTGTCAACTTTCCCATGGCTGCGACCTTCTCAGCCAGAGCTACACTCAAGAATACACGATCAATGAAACCCTATAAGGGAAAATCAAACTCCGACATGATACAAGTTGCAAGATCACCCAGCTAGCCTATGATGGGCTGTCACTAGATAGGCTTAACTGTCAACTTTCCCATGGCTGCGACCTTCTCAGACAGAGCTACACTCAAGAATACACGATCAATGAAACCCTATGGGGAAAATCAAACTCCGACATGATACAAGTTGCAAGATCACCCAGCTAGCCTATGATGGGCTGTCACTAGATAGGCTTAACTGTCAACTTTCCCATGGCTGCGTCGTTCTCAGCCCGAGCTACACTCAAGAGTACACGATCAATGAAGCGCTATGGGGAAAATTAAACTCCTGCTTGATAGAAGTTGCCGAGTAAACGATCAATGAAACTCTATGGGGAAAATCCAACTCCGGCATGATACAAGTTGCAAGATCACCCAGCTAGCCTATGATGGGCTGTCACTAGATAGGCTTAACTGTCAACTTTCCCATGGCTGGGACCTTCTCAGCCAGAGCTACACTCAAGAATACACGATCAATGAAACCCTATGGGGAAAATCAAACTCCGACATGATACAAGTTGCAAGATCACCCAGCTAGCCTATGATGGGCTGTCACTAGATAGGCTTAACTGTCAACTTTCCCATGGCTGCGACCTTCTCAGCCAGAGCTACACTCAAGAATACACGATCAATGAAACCCTATGGGGAAAATCAAACTCCGACATGATACAAGTTGCAAGATCACCCAGCTAGCCTATGATGGGCTGTCACTAGATAGGCTTAACTGTCAACTTTCCCATGGCTGCGTCGTTCTCAGCCCGAGCTACACTCAAGAGTACACGATCAATGAAGCGCTATGGGGAAAATTAAACTCCTGCTTGATAGAAGTTGCCGAGTAAACGATCAATGAAACTCTATGGGGAAAATCCAACTCCGGCATGATACAAGTTGCAAGATCACCCAGCTAGCCTATGATGGGCTGTCACTAGATAGGCTTAACTGTCAACTTTCCCATGGCTGCGACCTTCTCAGCCAGAGCTACACTCAAGAATACACGATCAATGAAACCCTATGGGGAAAATCAAACTCCGACATGATACAAGTTGCAAGATCACCCAGCTAGCCTATGATGGGCTGTCACTAGATAGGCTTAACTGTCAACTTTCCCATGGCTGCGTCGTTCTCAGCCCGAGCTACACTCAAGAGTACACGATCAATGAAGCGCTATGGGGAAAATTAAACTCCTGCTTGATAGAAGTTGCCGAGTAAACGAAATGAAACCCTATGGGGAAAATCCAACTCCGGCATGATACAAGTTGCAAGATCACCCAGCTAGCCTATGATGGGCTGTCACTAGATAGGCTTAACTGTCAACTTTCCCATGGCTGCGACCTTCTCAGCCAGAGCTACACTCAAGAATACACGATCAATGAAACCCTATGGGGAAAATCAAACTCCGACATGATACAAGTTGCAAGATCACCCAGCTAGCCTATGATGGGCTGTCACTAGATATGCTTAACTGTCAACTTTCCCATGGCTGCGTCGTTCTCAGCCCGAGCTACACTCAAGAGTACACGATCAATGAAGCGCTATGGGGAAAATTAAACTCCTGCTTGATAGAAGTTGCCAAGTAAACGATCAATGAAACTCTATGGGGAAAATCCAACTCCGGCATGATACAAGTTGCAAGATCACCCAGCTAGCCTATGATGGGCTGTCACTAAATAGGCTTAACTGTCAACTTTCCCATGGCTGCGACCTTCTCAGCCAGAGCTACACTCAAGAATACACGATCAATGAAACCCTATGGGGAAAATCAAACTCCGACATGATACAAGTTGCAAGATCACCCAGCTAGCCTATGATGGGCTGTCACTAGATAGGCTTAACTGTCAACTTTCCCATGGCTGCGACCTTCTCAGCCAGAGCTACACTCAAGAATACACGATCAATGAAACCCTATGGGAAAAATCAAACTCCGACATGATACAAGTTGCAAGATCACCCAGCTAGCCTATGATGGGCTGTCACTAGATAGGCTTAACTGTCAACTTTCCCATGGCTGCGTCGTTCTCAGCCCGAGCTACACTCAAGAGTACACGATCAATGAAGCGCTATGGGGAAAATTAAACTCCTGCTTGATAGAAGTTGCCGAGTAAACGATCAATGAAACTCTATGGGGAAAATCAATCTCCGGCATGATACAAGTTGCAAGATCACCCAGCTAGCCTATGATGGGCTGTCACTAGATAGGCTTAACTGTCAACTTTCCCATGGCTGGGACCTTCTCAGCCAGAGCTACACTCAAGAATACACGATCAATGAAACCCTATGGGGAAAATCAAACTCCGACATGATACAAGTTGCAAGATCACCCAGCTAGCCTATGATGGGCTGTCACTAGATAGGCTTAACTGTCAACTTTCCCATGGCTGCGACCTTCTCAGCCCGAGCTACACTCAAGAGTACACGATCAATGAAGCGCTATGGGGAAAATTAAACTCCTGCTTGATAGAAGTTGCCGAGTAAACGATCAATGAAACTCTATGGGGAAAATCCAACTCCGGCATGATACAAGTTGCAAGATCACCCAGCTAGCCTATGATGGGCTGTCACTAGATAGGCTTAACTGTCAACTTTCCCATGGCTGCGACCTTCTCAGCCAGAGCTACACTCAAGAATACACGATCAATGAAACCCTATGGGGAAAATCAAACTCCGACATGATACAAGTTGCAAGATCACCCAGCTAGCCTATGATGGGCTGTCACTAGATAGGCTTAACTGTCAACTTTCCCATGGCTGCGACCTTCTCAGCCAGAGCTACACTCAAGAATACACGATCAATGAAACCCTATGGGGAAAATCAAACTCCGACATGATACAAGTTGCAAGATCACCCAGCTAGCCTATGATGGGCTGTCACTAGATAGGCTTAACTGTCAACTTTCCCATGGCTGCGTCGTTCTCAGCCCGAGCTACACTCAAGAGTACACGATCAATGAAGCGCTATGGGGAAAATTAAACTCCTGCTTGATAGAAGTTGCCGAGTAAACGATCAATGAAACTCTATGGGGAAAATCCAACTCCGGCATGATACAAGTTGCAAGATCACCCAGCTAGGCCTATGATGGGCTGTCACTAGATAGGCTTAACTGTCAACTTTCCCATGGCTGGGACCTTCTCAGCCAGAGCTACACTCAAGAATACACGATCAATGATACCCTATGGGGAAAATCAAACTCCGACATGATACAAGTTGCAAGATCACCCAGCTAGCCTATGATGGGCTGTCACTAGATAGGCTTAACTGTCAACTTTCCCATGGCTGCGTCGTTCTCAGCCCGAGCTACACTCAAGACTACACGATCAATGAAGCGCTACGGGGAAAATTAAACTCCTGCTTGATAGAAGTTGCCGAGTAAAACGATAAATGAAACCCTATGGGGAAAATCCAACTCCGGCATGATACAAGTTGCAAGATCACCCAGCTAGCCTATGATGGGCTGTCACTAGATAGGCTTAACTGTCAACTTTCCCATGGCTGCGACCTTCTCAGCCAGAGCTACACTCAAGAATACACGATCAATGAAACCCTATGGGGAAAATCAAACTCCGACATGATACAAGTTGCAAAATCACCCAGCTAGCCTATGATGGGCTGTCACTAGATATGCTTAACTGTCAACTTTCCCATGGCTGCGTCGTTCTCAGCCCGAGCTACACTCAAGAGTACACGATCAATGAAGCGCTATGGGGAAAATTAAACTCCTGCTTGATAGAAGTTGCCGAGTAAACGATCAATGAAACTCTATGGGGAAAATCCAACTCCGGCATGATACAAGTTGCAAGATCACCCAGCTAGCCTATGATGGGCTGTCACTAGATAGGCTTAACTGTCAACTTTCCCATGGCTGCGACCTTCTCAGCCAGAGCTACACTCAAGAATACACGATCAATGAAACCCTATGGGGAAAATCAAACTCCGACATGATACAAGTTGCAAGATCACCCAGCTAGCCTATGATGGGCTGTCACTAGATAGGCTTAACTGTCAACTTTCCCATGGCTGCGACCTTCTCAGACAGAGCTACACTCAAGAATACACGATCAATGAAACCCTATGGGGAAAATCAAACTCCGACATGATACAAGTTGCAAGATCACCCAGCTAGCCTATGATGGGCCGTCACTAGATAGGCTTAACTGTCAACTTTCCCATGGCTGCGTCGTTCTCAGCCCGAGCTACACTCAAGAGTACACGATCAATGAAGCGCTATGGGGAAAATTAAACTCCTGCTTGATAGAAGTTGCCGAGTAAACGATCAATGAAACTCTATGGGGAAAATCCATCTCCGGCATGATACAAGTTGCAAGATCACCCAGCTAGCCTATGATGGGCTGTCACTAGATAGGCTTAACTGTCAACTTTCCCATGGCTGGGACCTTCTCAGCCAGAGCTACACTCAAGAATACACGATCAATGAAACCCTATGGGGAAAATCAAACTCCGACATGATACAAGTTGCAAGATCACCCAGCTAGCCTATGATGGGCTGTCACTAGATAGGCTTAACTGTCAACTTTCCCATGGCTGCGACCTTCTCAGCCAGAGCTACACTCAAGAATACACGATCAATGAAACCCTATGGGGAAAATCAAACTCCGACATGATACAAGTTGCAAGATCACCCAGCTAGCCTATGATGGGCTGTCACTAGATAGGCTTAACTGTCAACTTTCCCATGGCTGCGTCGTTCTCAGCCCGAGCTACACTCAAGAGTACACGATCAATGAAGCGCTATGGGGAAAATTAAACTCCTGCTTGATAGAAGTTGCCGAGTAAACGATCAATGAAACTCTATGGGGAAAATCCAACTCCGGCATGATACAAGTTGCAAGATCACCCAGCTAGCCTATGATGGGCTGTCACTAGATAGGCTTAACTGTCAACTTTCCCACGGCTGGGACCTTCTCAGCCAGAGCTACACTCAAGAATACACGATCAATGAAACCCTATGGGGAAAATCAAACTCCGACATGATACAAGTTGCAAGATCACCCAGCTAGCCTATGATGGGCTGTCACTAGATAGGCTTAACTGTCAACTTTCCCATGGCTGCGTCGTTCTCAGCCCGAGCTACACTCAAGAGTACACGATCAATGAAGCGCTACGGGGAAAATTAAACTCCTGCTTGATAGAAGTTGCCGAGTAAACGATCAATGAAACCCTATGGGGAAAATCCAACTCCGGCATGATACAAGTTGCAAGATCACCCAGCTAGCCTATGATGGGCTGTCACTAGATAGGCTTAACTGTCAACTTTCCCATGGCTGCGACCTTCTCAGCCAGAGCTACACTCAAGAATACACGATCAATGAAACCCTATGGGGAAAATCAAACTCCGACATGATACAAGTTGCAAGATCACCCAGCTAGCCTATGATGGGCTGTCACTAGATAGGCTTAACTGTCAACTTTCCCATGGCTGCGACCTTCTCAGACAGAGCTACACTCAAGAATACACGATCAATGAAACCCTATGGGGAAAATCAAACTCCGACATGATACAAGTTGCAAGATCACCCAGCTAGCCTATGATGGGCCGTCACTAGATAGGCTTAACTGTCAACTTTCCCATGGCTGCGTCGTTCTCAGCCCGAGCTACACTCAAGAGTACACGATCAATGAAGCGCTATGGGGAAAATTAAACTCCTGCTTGATAGAAGTTGCCGAGTAAACGATCAATGAAACTCTATGGGGAAAATCCATCTCCGGCATGATACAAGTTGCAAGATCACCCAGCTAGCCTATGATGGGCTGTCACTAGATAGGCTTAACTGTCAACTTTCCCATGGCTGGGACCTTCTCAGCCAGAGCTACACTCAAGAATACACGATCAATGAAACTCTATGGGGAAAATCAAACTCCGACATGATACAAGTTGCAAGATCACCCAGCTAGCCTATGATGGGCTGTCACTAGATAGGCTTAACTGTCAACTTTCCCATGGCTGCGACCTTCTCAGCCAGAGCTACACTCAAGAATACACGATCAATGAAACCCTATGGGGAAAATCAAACTCCGACATGATACAAGTTGCAAGATCACCCAGCTAGCCTATGATGGGCTGTCACTAGATAGGCTTAACTGTCAACTTTCCCATGGCTGCGTCGTTCTCAGCCCGAGCTACACTCAAGAGTACACGATCAATGAAGCGCTATGGGGAAAATTAAACTCCTGCTTGATAGAAGTTGCCGAGTAAACGATCAATGAAACTCTATGGGGAAAATCCAACTCCGGCATGATACAAGTTGCAAGATCACCCAGCTAGCCTATGATGGGCTGTCACTAGATAGGCTTAACTGTCAACTTTCCCACGGCTGGGACCTTCTCAGCCAGAGCTACACTCAAGAATACACGATCAATGAAACCCTATGGGGAAAATCAAACTCCGACATGATACAAGTTGCAAGATCACCCAGCTAGCCTATGATGGGCTGTCACTAGATAGGCTTAACTGTCAACTTTCCCATGGCTGCGTCGTTCTCAGCCCGAGCTACACTCAAGAGTACACGATCAATGAAGCGCTACGGGGAAAATTAAACTCCTGCTTGATAGAAGTTGCCGAGTAAACGATCAATGAAACCCTATGGGGAAAATCCAACTCCGGCATGATACAAGTTGCAAGATCACCCAGCTAGCCTATGATGGGCTGTCACTAGATAGGCTTAACTGTCAACTTTCCCATGGCTGCGACCTTCTCAGCCAGAGCTACACTCAAGAATACACGATCAATGAAACCCTATGGGGAAAATCAAACTCCGACATGATACAAGTTGCAAGATCACCCAGCTAGCCTATGATGGGCTGTCACTAGATATGCTTAACTGTCAACTTTCCCATGGCTGCGTCGTTCTCAGCCCGAGCTACACTCAAGAGTACACGATCAATGAAGCGCTATGGGGAAAATTAAACTCCTGCTTGATAGAAGTTGCCGAGTAAACGATCAATGAAACTCTATGGGGAAAATCCAACTCCGGCATGATACAAGTTGCAAGATCACCCAGCTAGCCTATGATGGGCTGTCACTAAATAGGCTTAACTGTCAACTTTCCCATGGCTGCGACCTTCTCAGCCAGAGCTACACTCAAGAATACACGATCAATGAAACCCTATGGGGAAAATCAAACTCCGACATGATACAAGTTGCAAGATCACCCAGCTAGCCTATGATGGGCTGTCACTAGATAGGCTTAACTGTCAACTTTCCCATGGCTGCGACCTTCTCAGCCCGAGCTACACTCAAGAATACACGATCAATGAAACCCTATGGGGAAAATCAAACTCCGACATGATACAAGTTGCAAGATCACCCAGCTAGCCTATGATGGGCTGTCACTAGATAGGCTTAACTGTCAACTTTCCCATGGCTGCGTCGTTCTCAGCCCGAGCTACACTCAAGAGTACACGATCAATGAAGCGCTATGGGGAAAATTAAACTCCTGCTTGATAGAAGTTGCCGAGTAAACGATCAATGAAACTCTATGGGGAAAATCCATCTCCGGCATGATACAAGTTGCAAGATCACCCAGCTAGCCTATGATGGGCTGTCACTAGATAGGCTTAACTGTCAACTTTCCCATGGCTGGGACCTTCTCAGCCAGAGCTACACTCAAGAATACACGATCAATGAAACCCTATGGGGAAAATCAAACTCCGACATGATACAAGTTGCAAGATCACCCAGCTAGCCTATGATGGGCTGTCACTAGATAGGCTTAACTGTCAACTTTCCCATGGCTGCGACCTTCTCAGCCCGAGCTACACTCAAGAGTACACGATCAATGAAGCGCTATGGGGAAAATTAAACTCCTGCTTGATAGAAGTTGCCGAGTAAACGATCAATGAAACTCTATGGGGAAAATCCAACTCCGGCATGATACAAGTTGCAAGATCACCCAGCTAGCCTATGATGGGCTGTCACTAGATAGGCTTAACTGTCAACTTTCCCATGGCTGCGACCTTCTCAGCCAGAGCTACACTCAAGAATACACGATCAATGAAACCCTATGGGGAAAATCAAACTCCGACATGATACAAGTTGCAAGATCACCCAGCTAGCCTATGATGGGCTGTCACTAGATAGGCTTAACTGTCAACTTTCCCATGGCTGCGACCTTCTCAGCCAGAGCTACACTCAAGAATACACGATCAATGAAACCCTATGGGGAAAATCAAACTCCGACATGATACAAGTTGCAAGATCACCCAGCTAGCCTATGATGGGCTGTCACTAGATAGGCTTAACTGTCAACTTTCCCATGGCTGCGTCGTTCTCAGCCCGAGCTACACTCAAGAGTACACGATCAATGAAGCGCTATGGGGAAAATTAAACTCCTGCTTGATAGAAGTTGCCGAGTAAACGATCAATGAAACTCTATGGGGAAAATCCAACTCCGGCATGATACAAGTTGCAAGATCACCCAGCTAGCCTATGATGGGCTGTCACTAGATAGGCTTAACTGTCAACTTTCCCATGGCTGGGACCTTCTCAGCCAGAGCTACACTCAAGAATACACGATCAATGAAACCCTATGGGGAAAATCAAACTCCGACATGATACAAGTTGCAAGATCACCCAGCTAGCCTATGATGGGCCGTCACTAGATAGGCTTAACTGTCAACTTTCCCATGGCTGCGTCGTTCTCAGCCCGAGCTACACTCAAGAGTACACGATCAATGAAGCGCTATGGGGAAAATTAAACTCCTGCTTGATAGAAGTTGCCGAGTAAACGATCAATGAAACTCTATGGGGAAAATCCAACTCCGGCATGATACAAGTTGCAAGATCACCCAGCTAGCCTATGATGGGCTGTCACTAGATAGGCTTAACTGTCAACTTTCCCATGGCTGGGACCTTCTCAGCCAGAGCTACACTCAAGAATACACGATCAATGATACCCTATGGGGAAAATCAAACTCCGACATGATACAAGTTGCAAGATCACCCAGCTAGCCTATGATGGGCTGTCACTAGATAGGCTTAACTGTCAACTTTCCCATGGCTGCGTCGTTCTCAGCCCGAGCTACACTCAAGACTACACGATCAATGAAGCGCTACGGGGAAAATTAAACTCCTGCTTGATAGAAGTTGCCGAGTAAACGATAAATGAAACCCTATGGGGAAAATCCAACTCCGGCATGATACAAGTTGCAAGATCACCCAGCTAGCCTATGATGGGCTGTCACTAGATAGGCTTAACTGTCAACTTTCCCATGGCTGCGACCTTCTCAGCCAGAGCTACACTCAAGAATACACGATCAATGAAACCCTATGGGGAAAATCAAACTCCGACATGATACAAGTTGCAAAATCACCCAGCTAGCCTATGATGGGCTGTCACTAGATATGCTTAACTGTCAACTTTCCCATGGCTGCGTCGTTCTCAGCCCGAGCTACACTCAAGAGTACACGATCAATGAAGCGCTATGGGGAAAATTAAACTCCTGCTTGATAGAAGTTGCCGAGTAAACGATCAATGAAACTCTATGGGGAAAATCCAACTCCGGCATGATACAAGTTGCAAGATCACCCAGCTAGCCTATGATGGGCTGTCACTAGATAGGCTTAACTGTCAACTTTCCCATGGCTGCGACCTTCTCAGCCAGAGCTACACTCAAGAATACACGATCAATGAAACCCTATGGGGAAAATCAAACTCCGACATGATACAAGTTGCAAGATCACCCAGCTAGCCTATGATGGGCTGTCACTAGATAGGCTTAACTGTCAACTTTCCCATGGCTGCGACCTTCTCAGACAGAGCTACACTCAAGAATACACGATCAATGAAACCCTATGGGGAAAATCAAACTCCGACATGATACAAGTTGCAAGATCACCCAGCTAGCCTATGATGGGCCGTCACTAGATAGGCTTAACTGTCAACTTTCCCATGGCTGCGTCGTTCTCAGCCCGAGCTACACTCAAGAGTACACGATCAATGAAGCGCTATGGGGAAAATTAAACTCCTGCTTGATAGAAGTTGCCGAGTAAACGATCAATGAAACTCTATGGGGAAAATCCATCTCCGGCATGATACAAGTTGCAAGATCACCCAGCTAGCCTATGATGGGCTGTCACTAGATAGGCTTAACTGTCAACTTTCCCATGGCTGGGACCTTCTCAGCCAGAGCTACACTCAAGAATACACGATCAATGAAACCCTATGGGGGAAAATCAAACTCCGACATGATACATGTTGCAAGATCACCCAGCTAGCCTATGATGGGCTGTCACTAGATAGGCTTAACTGTCAACTTTCCCATGGCTGCGACCTTCTCAGCCAGAGCTACACTCAAGAATACACGATCAATGAAACCCTATGGGGAAAATCAAACTCCGACATGATACAAGTTGCAAGATCACCCAGCTAGCCTATGATGGGCTGTCACTAGATAGGCTTAACTGTCAACTTTCCCATGGCTGCGTCGTTCTCAGCCCGAGCTACACTCAAGAGTACACGATCAATGAAGCGCTATGGGGAAAATTAAACTCCTGCTTGATAGAAGTTGCCGAGTAACGATCAATGAAACTCTATGGGGAAAATCCAACTCCGGCATGATACAAGTTGCAAGATCACCCAGCTAGCCTATGATGGGCTGTCACTAGATAGGCTTAACTGTCAACTTTCCCACGGCTGGGACCTTCTCAGCCAGAGCTACACTCAAGAATACACGATCAATGAAACCCTATGGGGAAAATCAAACTCCGACATGATACAAGTTGCAAGATCACCCAGCTAGCCTATGATGGGCTGTCACTAGATAGGCTTAACTGTCAACTTTCCCATGGCTGCGTCGTTCTCAGCCCGAGCTACACTCAAGAGTACACGATCAATGAAGCGCTACGGGGAAAATTAAACTCCTGCTTGATAGAAGTTGCCGAGTAAACGATCAATGAAACCCTATGGGGAAAATCCAACTCCGGCATGATACAAGTTGCAAGATCACCCAGCTAGCCTATGATGGGCTGTCACTAGATAGGCTTAACTGTCAACTTTCCCATGGCTGCGACCTTCTCAGCAGAGCTACACTCAAGAATACACGATCAATGAAACCCTATGGGGAAAATCAAACTCCGACATGATACAAGTTGCAAGATCACCCAGCTAGCCTATGATGGGCTGTCACTAGATAGGCTTAACTGTCAACTTTCCCATGGCTGCGACCTTCTCAGACAGAGCTACACTCAAGAATACACGATCAATGAAACCCTATGGGGAAAATCAAACTCCGACATGATACAAGTTGCAAGATCACCCAGCTAGCCTATGATGGGCCGTCACTAGATAGGCTTAACTGTCAACTTTCCCATGGCTGCGTCGTTCTCAGCCCGAGCTACACTCAAGAGTACACGATCAATGAAGCGCTATGGGGAAAATTAAAACTCCTGCTTGATAGAAGTTGCCGAGTAAACGATCAATGAAACTCTATGGGGAAAATCCATCTCCGGCATGATACAAGTTGCAAGATCACCCAGCTAGCCTATGATGGGCTGTCACTAGATAGGCTTAACTGTCAACTTTCCCATGGCTGGGACCTTCTCAGCCAGAGCTACACTCAAGAATACACGATCAATGAAACTCTATGGGGAAAATCAAACTCCGACATGATACAAGTTGCAAGATCACCCAGCTAGCCTATGATGGGCTGTCACTAGATAGGCTTAACTGTCAACTTTCCCATGGCTGCGACCTTCTCAGCCAGAGCTACACTCAAGAATACACGATCAATGAAACCCTATGGGGAAAATCAAACTCCGACATGATACAAGTTGCAAGATCACCCAGCTAGCCTATGATGGGCTGTCACTAGATAGGCTTAACTGTCAACTTTCCCATGGCTGCGTCGTTCTCAGCCCGAGCTACACTCAAGAGTACACGATCAATGAAGCGCTATGGGGAAAATTAAACTCCTGCTTGATAGAAGTTGCCGAGTAAACGATCAATGAAACTCTATGGGGAAAATCCACTCCGGCATGATACAAGTTGCAAGATCACCCAGCTAGCCTATGATGGGCTGTCACTAGATAGGCTTAACTGTCAACTTTCCCACGGCTGGGACCTTCTCAGCCAGAGCTACACTCAAGAATACACGATCAATGAAACCCTATGGGGAAAATCAAACTCCGACATGATACAAGTTGCAAGATCACCCAGCTAGCCTATGATGGGCTGTCACTAGATAGGCTTAACTGTCAACTTTCCCATGGCTGCGTCGTTCTCAGCCCGAGCTACACTCAAGAGTACACGATCAATGAAGCGCTACGGGGAAAATTAAACTCCTGCTTGATAGAAGTTGCCGAGTAAACGATCAATGAAACCCTATGGGGAAAATCCAACTCCGGCATGATACAAGTTGCAAGATCACCCAGCTAGCCTATGATGGGCTGTCACTAGATAGGCTTAACTGTCAACTTTCCCATGGCTGCGACCTTCTCAGCCAGAGCTACACTCAAGAATACACGATCAATGAAACCCTATGGGGAAAATCAAACTCCGACATGATACAAGTTGCAAGATCACCCAGCTAGCCTATGATGGGCTGTCACTAGATATGCTTAACTGTCAACTTTCCCATGGCTGCGTCGTTCTCAGCCCGAGCTACACTCAAGAGTACACGATCAATGAAGCGCTATGGGGAAAATTAAACTCCTGCTTGATAGAAGTTGCCGAGTAAACGATCAATGAAACTCTATGGGGAAAATCCAACTCCGGCATGATACAAGTTGCAAGATCACCCAGCTAGCCTATGATGGGCTGTCACTAAATAGGCTTAACTGTCAACTTTCCCATGGCTGCGACCTTCTCAGCCAGAGCTACACTCAAGAATACACGATCAATGAAACTCTATGGGGAAAATCAACTCCGACATGATACAAGTTGCAAGATCACCCAGCTAGCCTATGATGGGCTGTCACTAGATAGGCTTAACTGTCAACTTTCCCATGGCTGCGACCTTCTCAGCCCGAGCTACACTCAAGAATACACGATCAATGAAACCCTATGGGAAAATCAAACTCCGACATGATACAAGTTGCAAGATCACCCAGCTAGCCTATGATGGGCTGTCACTAGATAGGCTTAACTGTCAACTTTCCCATGGCTGCGTCGTTCTCAGCCCGAGCTACACTCAAGAGTACACGATCAATGAAGCGCTATGGGGAAAATTAAACTCCTGCTTGATAGAAGTTGCCGAGTAAACGATACAATGAAACTCTATGGGGAAAATCCATCTCCGGCATGATACAAGTTGCAAGATCACCCAGCTAGCCTATGATGGGCTGTCACTAGATAGGCTTAACTGTCAACTTTCCCATGGCTGGGACCTTCTCAGCCAGAGCTACACTCAAGAATACACGATCAATGAAACCCTATGGGGAAAATCAAACTCCGACATGATACAAGTTGCAAGATCACCCAGCTAGCTATGATGGGCTGTCACTAGATAGGCTTAACTGTCAACTTTCCCATGGCTGCGACCTTCTCAGCCCGAGCTACACTCAAGAGTACACGATCAATGAAGCGCTATGGGGAAAATTAAACTCCTGCTTGATAGAAGTTGCCGAGTAAACGATCAATGAAACTCTATGGGGAAAATCCAACTCCGGCATGATACAAGTTGCAAGATCACCCAGCTAGCCTATGATGGGCTGTCACTAGATAGGCTTAACTGTCAACTTTCCCATGGCTGCGACCTTCTCAGCCAGAGCTACACTCAAGAATACACGATCAATGAAACCCTATGGGGAAAATCAAACTCCGACATGATACAAGTTGCAAGATCACCCAGCTAGCCTATGATGGGCTGTCACTAGATAGGCTTAACTGTCAACTTTCCATGGCTGCGACCTTCTCAGCCAGAGCTACACTCAAGAATACACGATCAATGAAACCCTATGGGGAAAATCAAACTCCGACATGATACAAGTTGCAAGATCACCCAGCTAGCCTATGATGGGCTGTCACTAGATAGGCTTAACTGTCAACTTTCCCATGGCTGCGTCGTTCTCAGCCCGAGCTACACTCAAGAGTACACGATCAATGAAGCGCTATGGGAAAATTAAACTCCTGCTTGATAGAAGTTGCCGAGTAAACGATCAATGAAACTCTATGGGGAAAATCCAACTCCGGCATGATACAAGTTGCAAGATCACCCAGCTAGCCTATGATGGGGCTGTCACTAGATAGGCTTAACTGTCAACTTTCCCATGGCTGGGACCTTCTCAGCCAGAGCTACACTCAAGAATACACGATCAATGAAACCCTATGGGGAAAATCAAACTCCGACATGATACAAGTTGCAAGATCACCCAGCTAGCCTATGATGGGCCGTCACTAGATAGGCTTAACTGTCAACTTTCCCATGGCTGCGTCGTTCTCAGCCCGAGCTACACTCAAGAGTACACGATCAATGAAGCGCTATGGGGAAAATTAAACTCCTGCTTGATAGAAGTTGCCGAGTAAACGATCAATGAAACTCTATGGGGAAAATCCATCTCCGGCATGATACAAGTTGCAAGATCACCCAGCTAGCCTATGATGGGCTGTCACTAGATAGGCTTAACTGTCAACTTTCCCATGGCTGGGACCTTCTCAGCCAGAGCTACACTCAAGAATACACGATCAATGAAACCCTATGGAAAAATCAAACTCCGACATGATACAAGTTGCAAGATCACCCAGCTAGCCTATGATGGGCTGTCACTAGATAGGCTTAACTGTCAACTTTCCCATGGCTGCGACCTTCTCAGCCAGAGCTACACTCAAGAATACACGATCAATGAAACCCTATGGGGAAAATCAAACTCCGACATGATACAAGTTGCAAGATCACCCAGCTAGCCTATGATAGGGCTGTCACTAGATAGGCTTAACTGTCAACTTTCCCATGGCTGCGTCGTTCTCAGCCCGAGCTACACTCAAGAGTACACGATCAATGAAGCGCTATGGGAAAATTAAACTCCTGCTTGATAGAAGTTGCCGAGTAAACGATCAATGAAACTCTATGGGGAAAATCCAACTCCGGCATGATACAAGTTGCAAGATCACCCAGCTAGCCTATGATGGGCTGTCACTAGATAGGCTTAACTGTCAACTTTCCCATGGCTGGGACCTTCTCAGCCAGAGCTACACTCAAGAATACACGATCAATGAAACCCTATGGGGAAAATCAAACTCCGACATGATACAAGTTGCAAGATCACCCAGCTAGCCTATGATGGGCCGTCACTAGATAGGCTTAACTGTCAACTTTCCCATGGCTGCGTCGTTCTCAGCCCGAGCTACACTCAAGAGTACACGATCAATGAAGCGCTATGGGGAAAATTAAACTCCTGCTTGATAGAAGTTGCCGAGTAAACGATCAATGAAACTCTATGGGGAAAATCCATCTCCGGCATGATACAAGTTGCAAGATCACCCAGCTAGCCTATGATGGGCTGTCACTAGATAGGCTTAACTGTCAACTTTCCCATGGCTGGGACCTTCTCAGCCAGAGCTACACTCAAGAATACACGATCAATGAAACCCTATGGGGAAAATCAAACTCCGACATGATACAAGTTGCAAGATCACCCAGCTAGCCTATGATGGGCTGTCACTAGATAGGCTTAACTGTCAACATTCCCATGGCTGCGACCTTCTCAGCCAGAGCTACACTCAAGAATACACGATCAATGAAACCCTATGGGGAAAATCAAACTCCGACATGATACAAGTTGCAAGATCACCCAGCTAGCCTATGATGGGCTGTCACTAGATAGGCTTAACTGTCAACTTTCCCATGGCTGCGTCGTTCTCAGCCCGAGCTACACTCAAGAGTACACGATCAATGAAGCGCTATGGGGAAAATTAAACTCCTGCTTGATAGAAGTTGCCGAGTAAACGATCAATGAAACTCTATGGGGAAAATCCAACTCCGGCATGATACAAGTTGCAAGATCACCCAGCTAGCCTATGATGGGCTGTCACTAGATAGGCTTAACTGTCAACTTTCCCACGGCTGGGACCTTCTCAGCCAGAGCTACACTCAAGAATACACGATCAATGAAACCCTATGGGGAAAATCAAACTCCGACATGATACAAGTCAAGTTGCAAGATCACCCAGCTAGCCTATGATGGGCTGTCACTAGATAGGCTTAACTGTCAACTTTCCCATGGCTGCGTCGTTCTCAGCCCGAGCTACACTCAAGAGTACACGATCAATGAAGCGCTACGGGGAAAATTAAACTCCTGCTTGATAGAAGTTGCCGAGTAAACGATCAATGAAACCCTATGGGGAAAATCCAACTCCGGCATGATACAAGTTGCAAGATCACCCAGCTAGCCTATGATGGGCTGTCACTAGATAGGCTTAACTGTCAACTTTCCCATGGCTGCGACCTTCTCAGCCAGAGCTACACTCAAGAATACACGATCAATGAAACCCTATGGGGAAAATCAAACTCCGACATGATACAAGTTGCAAGATCACCCAGCTAGCCTATGATGGGCTGTCACTAGATATGCTTAACTGTCAACTTTCCCATGGCTGCGTCGTTCTCAGCCCGAGCTACACTCAAGAGTACACGATCAATGAAGCGCTATGGGGAAAATTAAACTCCTGCTTGATAGAAGTTGCCGAGTAAACGATCAATGAAACTCTATGGGGAAAATCCAACTCCGGCATGATACAAGTTGCAAGATCACCCAGCTAGCCTATGATGGGCTGTCACTAAATAGGCTTAACTGTCAACTTTCCCATGGCTGCGACCTTCTCAGCCAGAGCTACACTCAAGAATACACGATCAATGAAACCCTATGGGGAAAATCAAACTCCGACATGATACAAGTTGCAAGATCACCCAGCTAGCCTATGATGGGCTGTCACTAGATAGGCTTAACTGTCAACTTTCCCATGGCTGCGACCTTCTCAGCCAGAGCTACACTCAAGAATACACGATCAATGAAACCCTATGGGGAAAATCAAACTCCGACATGATACAAGTTGCAAGATCACCCAGCTAGCCTATGATGGGCTGTCACTAGATAGGCTTAACTGTCAACTTTCCCATGGCTGCGTCGTTCTCAGCCCGAGCTACACTCAAGAGTACACGATCAATGAAGCGCTATGGGGAAAATTAAACTCCTGCTTGATAGAAGTTGCCGAGTAAACGATCAATGAAACTCTATGGGGAAAATCCATCTCCGGCATGATACAAGTTGCAAGATCACCCAGCTAGCCTATGATGGGCTGTCACTAGATAGGCTTAACTGTCAACTTTCCCATGGCTGGGACCTTCTCAGCCAGAGCTACACTCAAGAATACACGATCAATGAAACCCTATGGGGAAAATCAAACTCCGACATGATACAAGTTGCAAGATCACCCAGCTAGCCTATGATGGGCTGTCACTAGATAGGCTTAACTGTCAACTTTCCCATGGCTGCGACCTTCTCAGCCCGAGCTACACTCAAGAGTACACGATCAATGAAGCGCTATGGGGAAAATTAAACTCCTGCTTGATAGAAGTTGCCGAGTAAACGATCAATGAAACTCTATGGGGAAAATCCAACTCCGGCATGATACAAGTTGCAAGATCACCCAGCTAGCCTATGATGGGCTGTCACTAGATAGGCTTAACTGTCAACTTTCCCATGGCTGCGACCTTCTCAGCCAGAGCTACACTCAAGAATACACGATCAATGAAACCCTATGGGGAAAATCAAACTCCGACATGATACAAGTTGCAAGATCACCCAGCTAGCCTATGATGGGCTGTCACTAGATAGGCTTAACTGTCAACTTTCCCATGGCTGCGACCTTCTCAGCCAGAGCTACACTCAAGAATACACGATCAATGAAACCCTATGGGGAAAATCAAACTCCGACATGATACAAGTTGCAAGATCACCCAGCTAGCCTATGATGGGCTGTCACTAGATAGGCTTAACTGTCAACTTTCCCATGGCTGCGTCGTTCTCAGCCCGAGCTACACTCAAGAGTACACGATCAATGAAGCGCTATGGGGAAAATTAAACTCCTGCTTGATAGAAGTTGCCGAGTAAACGATCAATGAAACTCTATGGGGAAAATCCAACTCCGGCATGATACAAGTTGCAAGATCACCCAGCTAGCCTATGATGGGCTGTCACTAGATAGGCTTAACTGTCAACTTTCCCATGGCTGCGTCGTTCTCAGCCCGAGCTACACTCAAGAGTACACGATCAATGAAGCGCTACGGGGAAAATTAAACTCCTGCTTGATAGAAGTTGCCGAGTAAACGATCAATGAAACCCTATGGGGAAAATCCAACTCCGGCATGATACAAGTTGCAAGATCACCCAGCTAGCCTATGATGGGCTGTCACTAGATAGGCTTAACTGTCAACTTTCCCATGGCTGCGACCTTCTCAGCCAGAGCTACACTCAAGAATACACGATCAATGAAACCCTATGGGGAAAATCAAACTCCGACATGATACAAGTTGCAAGATCACCCAGCTAGCCTATGATGGGCTGTCACTAGATATGCTTAACTGTCAACTTTCCCATGGCTGCGTCGTTCTCAGCCCGAGCTACACTCAAGAGTACACGATCAATGAAGCGCTATGGGGAAAATTAAACTCCTGCTTGATAGAAGTTGCCGAGTAAACGATCAATGAAACTCTATGGGGAAAATCCAACTCCGGCATGATAAAAGTTGCAAGATCACCCAGCTAGCCTATGATGGGCTGTCACTAAATAGGCTTAACTGTCAACTTTCCCATGGCTGCGACCTTCTCAGCCAGAGCTACACTCAAGAATACACGATCAATGAAACCCTATGGGGAAAATCAAACTCCGACATGATACAAGTTGCAAGATCACCCAGCTAGCCTATGATGGGCTGTCACTAGATAGGCTTAACTGTCAACTTTCCCATGGCTGCGACCTTCTCAGCCAGAGCTACACTCAAGAATACACGATCAATGAAACCCTATGGGGAAAATCAAACTCCGACATGATACAAGTTGCAAGATCACCCAGCTAGCCTATGATGGGCTGTCACTAGATAGGCTTAACTGTCAACTTTCCCATGGCTGCGTCGTTCTCAGCCCGAGCTACACTCAAGAGTACACGATCAATGAAGCGCTATGGGGAAAATTAAACTCCTGCTTGATAGAAGTTGCCGAGTAAACGATCAATGAAACTCTATGGGGAAAATCCATCTCCGGCATGATACAAGTTGCAAGATCACCCAGCTAGCCTATGATGGGCTGTCACTAGATAGGCTTAACTGTCAACTTTCCCATGGCTGGGACCTTCTCAGCCAGAGCTACACTCAAGAATACACGATCAATGAAACCCTATGGGGAAAATCAAACTCCGACATGATACAAGTTGCAAGATCACCCAGCTAGCCTATGATGGGCTGTCACTAGATAGGCTTAACTGTCAACTTTCCCATGGCTGCGACCTTCTCAGCCCGAGCTACACTCAAGAGTACACGATCAATGAAGCGCTATGGGGAAAATTAAACTCCTGCTTGATAGAAGTTGCCGAGTAAACGATCAATGAAACTCTATGGGGAAAATCCAACTCCGGCATGATACAAGTTGCAAGATCACCCAGCTAGCCTATGATGGGCTGTCACTAGATAGGCTTAACTGTCAACTTTCCCATGGCTGCGACCTTCTCAGCCAGAGCTACACTCAAGAATACACGATCAATGAAACCCTATGGGGAAAATCAAACTCCGACATGATACAAGTTGCAAGATCACCCAGCTAGCCTATGATGGGCTGTCACTAGATAGGCTTAACTGTCAACTTTCCCATGGCTGCGACCTTCTCAGCCAGAGCTACACTCAAGAATACACGATCAATGAAACCCTATGGGGAAAATCAAACTCCGACATGATACAAGTTGCAAGATCACCCAGCTAGCCTATGATGGGCTGTCACTAGATAGGCTTAACTGTCAACTTTCCCATGGCTGCGTCGTTCTCAGCCCGAGCTACACTCAAGAGTACACGATCAATGAAGCGCTATGGGGAAAATTAAACTCCTGCTTGATAGAAGTTGCCGAGTAAACGATCAATGAAACTCTATGGGGAAAATCCAACTCCGGCATGATACAAGTTGCAAGATCACCCAGCTAGCCTATGATGGGCTGTCACTAGATAGGCTTAACTGTCAACTTTCCCATGGCTGGGACCTTCTCAGCCAGAGCTACACTCAAGAATACACGATCAATGAAACCCTATGGGGAAAATCAAACTCCGACATGATACAAGTTGCAAGATCACCCAGCTAGCCTATGATGGGCCGTCACTAGATAGGCTTAACTGTCAACTTTCCCATGGCTGCGTCGTTCTCAGCCCGAGCTACACTCAAGAGTACACGATCAATGAAGCGCTATGGGGAAAATTAAACTCCTGCTTGATAGAAGTTGCCGAGTAAACGATCAATGAAACTCTATGGGGAAAATCCATCTCCGGCATGATACAAGTTGCAAGATCACCCAGCTAGCCTATGATGGGCTGTCACTAGATAGGCTTAACTGTCAACTTTCCCATGGCTGGGACCTTCTCAGCCAGAGCTACACTCAAGAATACACGATCAATGAAACCCTATGGGAAAAATCAAACTCCGACATGATACAAGTTGCAAGATCACCCAGCTAGCCTATGATGGGCTGTCACTAGATAGGCTTAACTGTCAACTTTCCCATGGCTGCGACCTTCTCAGCCAGAGCTACACTCAAGAATACACGATCAATGAAACCCTATGGGGAAAATCAAACTCCGACATGATACAAGTTGCAAGATCACCCAGCTAGCCTATGATGGGCTGTCACTAGATAGGCTTAACTGTCAACTTTCCCATGGCTGCGTCGTTCTCAGCCCGAGCTACACTCAAGAGTACACGATCAATGAAGCGCTATGGGGAAAATTAAACTCCTGCTTGATAGAAGTTGCCGAGTAAACGATCAATGAAACTCTATGGGGAAAATCCAACTCCGGCATGATACAAGTTGCAAGATCACCCAGCTAGCCTATGATGGGCTGTCACTAGATAGGCTTAACTGTCAACTTTCCCATGGCTGGGACCTTCTCAGCCAGAGCTACACTCAAGAATACACGATCAATGAAACCCTATGGGGAAAATCAAACTCCGACATGATACAAGTTGCAAGATCACCCAGCTAGCCTATGATGGGCCGTCACTAGATAGGCTTAACTGTCAACTTTCCCATGGCTGCGTCGTTCTCAGCCCGAGCTACACTCAAGAGTACACGATCAATGAAGCGCTATGGGGAAAATTAAACTCCTGCTTGATAGAAGTTGCCGAGTAAACGATCAATGAAACTCTATGGGGAAAATCCATCTCCGGCATGATACAAGTTGCAAGATCACCCAGCTAGCCTATGATGGGCTGTCACTAGATAGGCTTAACTGTCAACTTTCCCATGGCTGGGACCTTCTCAGCCAGAGCTACACTCAAGAATACACGATCAATGAAACCCTATGGGGAAAATCAAACTCCGACATGATACAAGTTGCAAGATCACCCAGCTAGCCTATGATGGGCTGTCACTAGATAGGCTTAACTGTCAACATTCCCATGGCTGCGACCTTCTCAGCCAGAGCTACACTCAAGAATACACGATCAATGAAACCCTATGGGGAAAATCAAACTCCGACATGATACAAGTTGCAAGATCACCCAGCTAGCCTATGATGGGCTGTCACTAGATAGGCTTAACTGTCAACTTTCCCATGGCTGCGTCGTTCTCAGCCCGAGCTACACTCAAGAGTACACGATCAATGAAGCGCTATGGGGAAAATTAAACTCCTGCTTGATAGAAGTTGCCGAGTAAACGATCAATGAAACTCTATGGGGAAAATCCAACTCCGGCATGATACAAGTTGCAAGATCACCCAGCTAGCCTATGATGGGCTGTCACTAGATAGGCTTAACTGTCAACTTTCCCACGGCTGGGACCTTCTCAGCCAGAGCTACACTCAAGAATACACGATCAATGAAACCCTATGGGGAAAATCAAACTCCGACATGATACAAGTTGCAAGATCACCCAGCTAGCCTATGATGGGCTGTCACTAGATAGGCTTAACTGTCAACTTTCCCATGGCTGCGTCGTTCTCAGCCCGAGCTACACTCAAGAGTACACGATCAATGAAGCGCTACGGGGAAAATTAAACTCCTGCTTGATAGAAGT
Source organism: Leptodactylus fuscus (assembly GCF_031893055.1). NCBI lineage: Eukaryota > Metazoa > Chordata > Amphibia > Anura > Leptodactylidae > Leptodactylus > Leptodactylus fuscus. Next base: position 79,619 of record NW_027440334.1, read on the forward strand.
TGCCGAGTAAACGATCAATGAAACCCTAAGGGGAAAATCCAACTCCGGCATGATACAAGTTGCAAGATCACCCAGCTAGCCTATGATGGGCTGTCACTAGATAGGCTTAACTGTCAACTTTCCCATGGCTGCGACCTTCTCAGCCAGAGCTACACTCAAGAATACACGATCAATGAAACCCTATGGGGAAAATCAAACTCCGACATGATACAAGTTGCAAGATCACCCAGCTAGCCTATGATGGGCTGTCACTAGATATGCTTAACTGTCAACTTTCCCATGGCTGCGTCGTTCTCAGCCCGAGCTACACTCAAGAGTACACGATCAATGAAGCGCTATGGGGAAAATTAAACTCCTGCTTGATAGAAGTTGCCGAGTAAACGATCAATGAAACTCTATGGGGAAAATCCAACTCCGGCATGATACAAGTTGCAAGATCACCCAGCTAGCCTATGATGGGCTGTCACTAAATAGGCTTAACTGTCAACTTTCCCATGGCTGCGACCTTCTCAGCCAGAGCTACACTCAAGAATACACGATCAATGAAACCCTATGGGGAAAATCAAACTCCGACATGATACAAGTTGCAAGATCACCCAGCTAGCCTATGATGGGCTGTCACTAGATAGGCTTAACTGTCAACTTTCCCATGGCTGCGACCTTCTCAGCCAGAGCTACACTCAAGAATACACGATCAATGAAACCCTATGGGGAAAATCAAACTCCGACATGATACAAGTTGCAAGATCACCCAGCTAGCCTATGATGGGCTGTCACTAGATAGGCTTAACTGTCAACTTTCCCATGGCTGCGTCGTTCTCAGCCCGAGCTACACTCAAGAGTACACGATCAATGAAGCGCTATGGGGAAAATTAAACTCCTGCTTGATAGAAGTTGCCGAGTAAACGATCAATGAAACTCTATGGGGAAAATCCATCTCCGGCATGATACAAGTTGCAAGATCACCCAGCTAGCCTATGATGGGCTGTCACTAGATAGGCTTAACTGTCAACTTTCCCATGGCTGGGACCTTCTCAGCCAGAGCTACACTCAAGAATACACGATCAATGAAACCCTATGGGGAAAATCAAACTCCGACATGATACAAGTTGCAAGATCACCCAGCTAGCCTATGATGGGCTGTCACTAGATAGGCTTAACTGTCAACTTTCCCATGGCTGCGACCTTCTCAGCCCGAGCTACACTCAAGAGTACACGATCAATGAAGCGCTATGGGGAAAATTAAACTCCTGCTTGATAGAAGTTGCCGAGTAAACGATCAATGAAACTCTATGGGGAAAATCCAACTCCGGCATGATACAAGTTGCAAGATCACCCAGCTAGCCTATGATGGGCTGTCACTAGATAGGCTTAACTGTCAACTTTCCCATGGCTGCGACCTTCTCAGCCAGAGCTACACTCAAGAATACACGATCAATGAAACCCTATGGGGAAAATCAAACTCCGACATGATACAAGTTGCAAGATCACCCAGCTAGCCTATGATGGGCTGTCACTAGATAGGCTTAACTGTCAACTTTCCCATGGCTGCGACCTTCTCAGCCAGAGCTACACTCAAGAATACACGATCAATGAAACCCTATGGGGAAAATCAAACTCCGACATGATACAAGTTGCAAGATCACCCAGCTAGCCTATGATGGGCTGTCACTAGATAGGCTTAACTGTCAACTTTCCCATGGCTGCGTCGTTCTCAGCCCGAGCTACACTCAAGAGTACACGATCAATGAAGCGCTATGGGGAAAATTAAACTCCTGCTTGATAGAAGTTGCCGAGTAAACGATCAATGAAACTCTATGGGGAAAATCCAACTCCGGCATGATACAAGTTGCAAGATCACCCAGCTAGCCTATGATGGGCTGTCACTAGATAGGCTTAACTGTCAACTTTCCCATGGCTGGGACCTTCTCAGCCAGAGCTACACTCAAGAATACACGATCAATGAAACCCTATGGGGAAAATCAAACTCCGACATGATACAAGTTGCAAGATCACCCAGCTAGCCTATGATGGGCTGTCACTAGATAGGCTTAACTGTCAACTTTCCCATGGCTGCGTCGTTCTCAGCCCGAGCTACACTCAAGACTACACGATCAATGAAGCGCTACGGGGAAAATTAAACTCCTGCTTGATAGAAGTTGCCGAGTAAACGATAAATGAAACCCTATGGGGAAAATCCAACTCCGGCATGATACAAGTTGCAAGATCACCCAGCTAGCCTATGATGGGCTGTCACTAGATAGGCTTAACTGTCAACTTTCCCATGGCTGCGACCTTCTCAGCCAGAGCTACACTCAAGAATACACGATCAATGAAACCCTATGGGGAAAATCAAACTCCGACATGATACAAGTTGCAAGATCACCCAGCTAGCCTATGATGGGCTGTCACTAGATAGGCTTAACTGTCAACTTTCCCATGGCTGCGTCGTTCTCAGCCCGAGCTACACTCAAGAGTACACGATCAATGAAGCGCTATGGGGAAAATTAAACTCCTGCTTGATAGAAGTTGCCGAGTAAACGATCAATGAAACTCTATGGGGAAAATCCAACTCCGGCATGATACAAGTTGCAAGATCACCCAGCTAGCCTATGATGGGCTGTCACTAGATAGGCTTAACTGTCAACTTTCCCACGGCTGGGACCTTCTCAGCCAGAGCTACACTCAAGAATACACGATCAATGAAACCCTATGGGGAAAATCAAACTCCGACATGATACAAGTTGCAAGATCACCCAGCTAGCCTATGATGGGCTGTCACTAGATAGGCTTAACTGTCAACTTTCCCATGGCTGCGTCGTTCTCAGCCCGAGCTACACTCAAGAGTACACGATCAATGAAGCGCTACGGGGAAAATTAAACTCCTGCTTGATAGAAGTTGCCGAGTAAACGATCAATGAAACCCTATGGGGAAAATCCAACTCCGGCATGATACAAGTTGCAAGATCACCCAGCTAGCCTATGATGGGCTGTCACTAGATAGGCTTAACTGTCAACTTTCCCATGGCTGCGACCTTCTCAGCCAGAGCTACACTCAAGAATACACGATCAATGAAACCCTATGGGGAAAATCAAACTCCGACATGATACAAGTTGCAAGATCACCCAGCTAGCCTATGATGGGCTGTCACTAGATAGGCTTAACTGTCAACTTTCCCATGGCTGCGACCTTCTCAGACAGAGCTACACTCAAGAATACACGATCAATGAAACCCTATGGGGAAAATCAAACTCCGACATGATACAAGTTGCAAGATCACCCAGCTAGCCTATGATGGGCCGTCACTAGATAGGCTTCACTGTCAACTTTCCCATGGCTGCGTCGTTCTCAGCCCGAGCTACACTCAAGAGTACACGATCAATGAAGCGCTATGGGGAAAATTAAACTCCTGCTTGATAGAAGTTGCCGAGTAAACGATCAATGAAACTCTATGGGGAAAATCCATCTCCGGCATGATACAAGTTGCAAGATCACCCAGCTAGCCTATGATGGGCTGTCACTAGATAGGCTTAACTGTCAACTTTCCCATGGCTGGGACCTTCTCAGCCAGAGCTACACTCAAGAATACACGATCAATGAAACCCTATGGGGAAAATCAAACTCCGACATGATACAAGTTGCAAGATCACCCAGCTAGCCTATGATGGGCTGTCACTAGATAGGCTTAACTGTCAACTTTCCCATGGCTGCGACCTTCTCAGCCAGAGCTACACTCAAGAATACACGATCAATGAAACCCTATGGGGAAAATCAAACTCCGACATGATACAAGTTGCAAGATCATCCAGCTAGCCTATGATGGGCTGTCACTAGATAGGCTTAACTGTCAACTTTCCCATGGCTGCGTCGTTCTCAGCCCGAGCTACACTCAAGAGTACACGATCAATGAAGCGCTATGGGGAAAATTAAACTCCTGCTTGATAGAAGTTGCCGAGTAAACGATCAATGAAACTCTATGGGGAAAATCCAACTCCGGCATGATACAAGTTGCAAGATCACCCAGCTAGCCTATGATGGGCTGTCACTAGATAGGCTTAACTGTCAACTTTCCCACGGCTGGGACCTTCTCAGCCAGAGCTACACTCAAGAATACACGATCAATGAAACCCTATGGGGAAAATCAAACTCCGACATGATACAAGTTGCAAGATCACCCAGCTAGCCTATGATGGGCTGTCACTAGATAGGCTTAACTGTCAACTTTCCCATGGCTGCGTCGTTCTCAGCCCGAGCTACACTCAAGAGTACACGATCAATGAAGCGCTACGGGGAAAATTAAACTCCTGCTTGATAGAAGTTGCCGAGTAAACGATCAATGAAACCCTATGGGGAAAATCCAACTCCGGCATGATACAAGTTGCAAGATCACCCAGCTAGCCTATGATGGGCTGTCACTAGATAGGCTTAACTGTCAACTTTCCCATGGCTGCGACCTTCTCAGCCAGAGCTACACTCAAGAATACACGATCAATGAAACCCTATGGGGAAAATCAAACTCCGACATGATACAAGTTGCAAGATCACCCAGCTAGCCTATGATGGGCTGTCACTAGATATGCTTAACTGTCAACTTTCCCATGGCTGCGTCGTTCTCAGCCCGAGCTACACTCAAGAGTACACGATCAATGAAGCGCTATGGGGAAAATTAAACTCCTGCTTGATAGAAGTTGCCGAGTAAACGATCAATGAAACTCTATGGGGAAAATCCAACTCCGGCATGATACAAGTTGCAAGATCACCCAGCTAGCCTATGATGGGCTGTCACTAAATAGGCTTAACTGTCAACTTTCCCATGGCTGCGACCTTCTCAGCCAGAGCTACACTCAAGAATACACGATCAATGAAACCCTATGGGGAAAATCAAACTCCGACATGATACAAGTTGCAAGATCACCCAGCTAGCCTATGATGGGCTGTCACTAGATAGGCTTAACTGTCAACTTTCCCATGGCTGCGACCTTCTCAGCCAGAGCTACACTCAAGAATACACGATCAATGAAACCCTATGGGGAAAATCAAACTCCGACATGATACAAGTTGCAAGATCACCCAGCTAGCCTATGATGGGCTGTCACTAGATAGGCTTAACTGTCAACTTTCCCATGGCTGCGTCGTTCTCAGCCCGAGCTACACTCAAGAGTACACGATCAATGAAGCGCTATGGGGAAAATTAAACTCCTGCTTGATAGAAGTTGCCGAGTAAACGATCAATGAAACTCTATGGGGAAAATCCATCTCCGGCATGATACAAGTTGCAAGATCACCCAGCTAGCCTATGATGGGCTGTCACTAGATAGGCTTAACTGTCAACTTTCCCATGGCTGGGACCTTCTCAGCCAGAGCTACACTCAAGAATACACGATCAATGAAACCCTATGGGGAAAATCAAACTCCGACATGATACAAGTTGCAAGATCACCCAGCTAGCCTATGATGGGCTGTCACTAGATAGGCTTAACTGTCAACTTTCCCATGGCTGCGACCTTCTCAGCCCGAGCTACACTCAAGAGTACACGATCAATGAAGCGCTATGGGGAAAATTAAACTCCTGCTTGATAGAAGTTGCCGAGTAAACGATCAATGAAACTCTATGGGGAAAATCCAACTCCGGCATGATACAAGTTGCAAGATCACCCAGCTAGCCTATGATGGGCTGTCACTAGATAGGCTTAACTGTCAACTTTCCCATGGCTGCGACCTTCTCAGCCAGAGCTACACTCAAGAATACACGATCAATGAAACCCTATGGGGAAAATCAAACTCCGACATGATACAAGTTGCAAGATCACCCAGCTAGCCTATGATGGGCTGTCACTAGATAGGCTTAACTGTCAACTTTCCCATGGCTGCGACCTTCTCAGCCAGAGCTACACTCAAGAATACACGATCAATGAAACCCTATGGGGAAAATCAAACTCCGACATGATACAAGTTGCAAGATCACCCAGCTAGCCTATGATGGGCTGTCACTAGATAGGCTTAACTGTCAACTTTCCCATGGCTGCGTCGTTCTCAGCCCGAGCTACACTCAAGAGTACACGATCAATGAAGCGCTATGGGGAAAATTAAACTCCTGCTTGATAGAAGTTGCCGAGTAAACGATCAATGAAACTCTATGGGGAAAATCCAACTCCGGCATGATACAAGTTGCAAGATCACCCAGCTAGCCTATGATGGGCTGTCACTAGATAGGCTTAACTGTCAACTTTCCCATGGCTGGGACCTTCTCAGCCAGAGCTACACTCAAGAATACACGATCAATGAAACCCTATGGGGAAAATCAAACTCCGACATGATACAAGTTGCAAGATCACCCAGCTAGCCTATGATGGGCCGTCACTAGATAGGCTTAACTGTCAACTTTCCCATGGCTGCGTCGTTCTCAGCCCGAGCTACACTCAAGAGTACACGATCAATGAAGCGCTATGGGGAAAATTAAACTCCTGCTTGATAGAAGTTGCCGAGTAAACGATCAATGAAACTCTATGGGGAAAATCCAACTCCGGCATGATACAAGTTGCAAGATCACCCAGCTAGCCTATGATGGGCTGTCACTAGATAGGCTTAACTGTCAACTTTCCCATGGCTGCGACCTTCTCAGCCAGAGCTACACTCAAGAATACACGATCAATGAAACCCTATGGGGAAAATCAAACTCCGACATGATACAAGTTGCAAGATCACCCAGCTAGCCTATGATGGGCTGTCACTAGATAGGCTTAACTGTCAACTTTCCCATGGCTGCGACCTTCTCAGCCAGAGCTACACTCAAGAATACACGATCAATGAAACCCTATGGGGAAAATCAAACTCCGACATGATACAAGTTGCAAGATCACCCAGCTAGCCTATGATGGGCTGTCACTAGATAGGCTTAACTGTCAACTTTCCCATGGCTGCGTCGTTCTCAGCCCGAGCTACACTCAAGAGTACACGATCAATGAAGCGCTATGGGGAAAATTAAACTCCTGCTTGATAGAAGTTGCCGAGTAAACGATCAATGAAACTCTATGGGGAAAATCCATCTCCGGCATGATACAAGTTGCAAGATCACCCAGCTAGCCTATGATGGGCTGTCACTAGATAGGCTTAACTGTCAACTTTCCCATGGCTGGGACCTTCTCAGCCAGAGCTACACTCAAGAATACACGATCAATGAAACCCTATGGGGAAAATCAAACTCCGACATGATACAAGTTGCAAGATCACCCAGCTAGCCTATGATGGGCTGTCACTAGATAGGCTTAACTGTCAACTTTCCCATGGCTGCGACCTTCTCAGCCAGAGCTACACTCAAGAATACACGATCAATGAAACCCTATGGGGAAAATCAAACTCCGACATGATACAAGTTGCAAGATCACCCAGCTAGCCTATGATGGGCTGTCACTAGATAGGCTTAACTGTCAACTTTCCCATGGCTGCGTCGTTCTCAGCCCGAGCTACACTCAAGAGTACACGATCAATGAAGCGCTATGGGGAAAATTAAACTCCTGCTTGATAGAAGTTGCCGAGTAAACGATCAATGAAACTCTATGGGGAAAATCCATCTCCGGCATGATACAAGTTGCAAGATCACCCAGCTAGCCTATGATGGGCTGTCACTAGATAGGCTTAACTGTCAACTTTCCCATGGCTGGGACCTTCTCAGCCAGAGCTACACTCAAGAATACACGATCAATGAAACCCTATGGGGAAAATCAAACTCCGACATGATACAAGTTGCAAGATCACCCAGCTAGCCTATGATGGGCTGTCACTAGATAGGCTTAACTGTCAACTTTCCCATGGCTGCGACCTTCTCAGCCCGAGCTACACTCAAGAGTACACGATCAATGAAGCGCTATGGGGAAAATTAAACTCCTGCTTGATAGAAGTTGCCGAGTAAACGATCAATGAAACTCTATGGGGAAAATCCAACTCCGGCATGATACAAGTTGCAAGATCACCCAGCTAGCCTATGATGGGCTGTCACTAGATAGGCTTAACTGTCAACTTTCCCATGGCTGCGACCTTCTCAGCCAGAGCTACACTCAAGAATACACGATCAATGAAACCCTATGGGGAAAATCAAACTCCGACATGATACAAGTTGCAAGATCACCCAGCTAGCCTATGATGGGCTGTCACTAGATAGGCTTAACTGTCAACTTTCCCATGGCTGCGACCTTCTCAGCCAGAGCTACACTCAAGAATACACGATCAATGAAACCCTATGGGGAAAATCAAACTCCGACATGATACAAGTTGCAAGATCACCCAGCTAGCCTATGATGGGCTGTCACTAGATAGGCTTAACTGTCAACTTTCCCATGGCTGCGTCGTTCTCAGCCCGAGCTACACTCAAGAGTACACGATCAATGAAGCGCTATGGGGAAAATTAAACTCCTGCTTGATAGAAGTTGCCGAGTAAACGATCAATGAAACTCTATGGGGAAAATCCAACTCCGGCATGATACAAGTTGCAAGATCACCCAGCTAGCCTATGATGGGCTGTCACTAGATAGGCTTAACTGTCAACTTTCCCATGGCAGGGACCTTCTCAGCCAGAGCTACACTCAAGAATACACGATCAATGAAACCCTATGGGGAAAATCAAACTCCGACATGATACAAGTTGCAAGATCACCCAGCTAGCCTATGATGGGCCGTCACTAGATAGGCTTAACTGTCAACTTTCCCATGGCTGCGTCGTTCTCAGCCCGAGCTACACTCAAGAGTACACGATCAATGAAGCGCTATGGGGAAAATTAAACTCCTGCTTGATAGAAGTTGCCGAGTAAACGATCAATGAAACTCTATGGGGAAAATCCATCTCCGGCATGATACAAGTTGCAAGATCACCCAGCTAGCCTATGATGGGCTGTCACTAGATAGGCTTAACTGTCAACTTTCCCATGGCTGGGACCTTCTCAGCCAGAGCTACACTCAAGAATACACGATCAATGAAACCCTATGGGAAAAATCAAACTCCGACATGATACAAGTTGCAAGATCACCCAGCTAGCCTATGATGGGCTGTCACTAGATAGGCTTAACTGTCAACTTTCCCATGGCTGCGACCTTCTCAGCCAGAGCTACACTCAAGAATACACGATCAATGAAACCCTATGGGGAAAATCAAACTCCGACATGATACAAGTTGCAAGATCACCCAGCTAGCCTATGATGGGCTGTCACTAGATAGGCTTAACTGTCAACTTTCCCATGGCTGCGTCGTTCTCAGCCCGAGCTACACTCAAGAGTACACGATCAATGAAGCGCTATGGGGAAAATTAAACTCCTGCTTGATAGAAGTTGCCGAGTAAACGATCAATGAAACTCTATGGGGAAAATCCAACTCCGGCATGATACAAGTTGCAAGATCACCCAGCTAGCCTATGATGGGCTGTCACTAGATAGGCTTAACTGTCAACTTTCCCATGGCTGGGACCTTCTCAGCCAGAGCTACACTCAAGAATACACGATCAATGAAACCCTATGGGGAAAATCAAACTCCGACATGATACAAGTTGCAAGATCACCCAGCTAGCCTATGATGGGCCGTCACTAGATAGGCTTAACTGTCAACTTTCCCATGGCTGCGTCGTTCTCAGCCCGAGCTACACTCAAGAGTACACGATCAATGAAGCGCTATGGGGAAAATTAAACTCCTGCTTGATAGAAGTTGCCGAGTAAACGATCAATGAAACTCTATGGGGAAAATCCATCTCCGGCATGATACAAGTTGCAAGATCACCCAGCTAGCCTATGATGGGCTGTCACTAGATAGGCTTAACTGTCAACTTTCCCATGGCTGGGACCTTCTCAGCCAGAGCTACACTCAAGAATACACGATCAATGAAACCCTATGGGGAAAATCAAACTCCGACATGATACAAGTTGCAAGATCACCCAGCTAGCCTATGATGGGCTGTCACTAGATAGGCTTAACTGTCAACATTCCCATGGCTGCGACCTTCTCAGCCAGAGCTACACTCAAGAATACACGATCAATGAAACCCTATGGGGAAAATCAAACTCCGACATGATACAAGTTGCAAGATCACCCAGCTAGCCTATGATGGGCTGTCACTAGATAGGCTTAACTGTCAACTTTCCCATGGCTGCGTCGTTCTCAGCCCGAGCTACACTCAAGAGTACACGATCAATGAAGCGCTATGGGGAAAATTAAACTCCTGCTTGATAGAAGTTGCCGAGTAAACGATCAATGAAACTCTATGGGGAAAATCCAACTCCGGCATGATACAAGTTGCAAGATCACCCAGCTAGCCTATGATGGGCTGTCACTAGATAGGCTTAACTGTCAACTTTCCCACGGCTGGGACCTTCTCAGCCAGAGCTACACTCAAGAATACACGATCAATGAAACCCTATGGGGAAAATCAAACTCCGACATGATACAAGTTGCAAGATCACCCAGCTAGCCTATGATGGGCTGTCACTAGATAGGCTTAACTGTCAACTTTCCCATGGCTGCGTCGTTCTCAGCCCGAGCTACACTCAAGAGTACACGATCAATGAAGCGCTACGGGGAAAATTAAACTCCTGCTTGATAGAAGTTGCCGAGTAAACGATCAATGAAACCCTATGGGGAAAATCCAACTCCGGCATGATACAAGTTGCAAGATCACCCAGCTAGCCTATGATGGGCTGTCACTAGATAGGCTTAACTGTCAACTTTCCCATGGCTGCGACCTTCTCAGCCAGAGCTACACTCAAGAATACACGATCAATGAAACCCTATGGGGAAAATCAAACTCCGACATGATACAAGTTGCAAGATCACCCAGCTAGCCTATGATGGGCTGTCACTAGATATGCTTAACTGTCAACTTTCCCATGGCTGCGTCGTTCTCAGCCCGAGCTACACTCAAGAGTACACGATCAATGAAGCGCTATGGGGAAAATTAAACTCCTGCTTGATAGAAGTTGCCGAGTAAACGATCAATGAAACTCTATGGGGAAAATCCAACTCCGGCATGATACAAGTTGCAAGATCACCCAGCTAGCCTATGATGGGCTGTCACTAAATAGGCTTAACTGTCAACTTTCCCATGGCTGCGACCTTCTCAGCCAGAGCTACACTCAAGAATACACGATCAATGAAACCCTATGGGGAAAATCAAACTCCGACATGATACAAGTTGCAAGATCACCCAGCTAGCCTATGATGGGCTGTCACTAGATAGGCTTAACTGTCAACTTTCCCATGGCTGCGACCTTCTCAGCCAGAGCTACACTCAAGAATACACGATCAATGAAACCCTATGGGGAAAATCAAACTCCGACATGATACAAGTTGCAAGATCACCCAGCTAGCCTATGATGGGCTGTCACTAGATAGGCTTAACTGTCAACTTTCCCATGGCTGCGTCGTTCTCAGCCCGAGCTACACTCAAGAGTACACGATCAATGAAGCGCTATGGGGAAAATTAAACTCCTGCTTGATAGAAGTTGCCGAGTAAACGATCAATGAAACTCTATGGGGAAAATCCATCTCCGGCATGATACAAGTTGCAAGATCACCCAGCTAGCCTATGATGGGCTGTCACTAGATAGGCTTAACTGTCAACTTTCCCATGGCTGGGACCTTCTCAGCCAGAGCTACACTCAAGAATACACGATCAATGAAACCCTATGGGGAAAATCAAACTCCGACATGATACAAGTTGCAAGATCACCCAGCTAGCCTATGATGGGCTGTCACTAGATAGGCTTAACTGTCAACTTTCCCATGGCTGCGACCTTCTCAGCCCGAGCTACACTCAAGAGTACACGATCAATGAAGCGCTATGGGGAAAATTAAACTCCTGCTTGATAGAAGTTGCCGAGTAAACGATCAATGAAACTCTATGGGGAAAATCCAACTCCGGCATGATACAAGTTGCAAGATCACCCAGCTAGCCTATGATGGGCTGTCACTAGATAGGCTTAACTGTCAACTTTCCCACGGCTGGGACCTTCTCAGCCAGAGCTACACTCAAGAATACACGATCAATGAAACCCTATGGGGAAAATCAAACTCCGACATGATACAAGTTGCAAGATCACCCAGCTAGCCTATGATGGGCTGTCACTAGATAGGCTTAACTGTCAACTTTCCCATGGCTGCGTCGTTCTCAGCCCGAGCTACACTCAAGAGTACACGATCAATGAAGCGCTACGGGGAAAATTAAACTCCTGCTTGATAGAAGTTGCCGAGTAAACGATCAATGAAACCCTATGGGGAAAATCCAACTCCGGCATGATACAAGTTGCAAGATCACCCAGCTAGCCTATGATGGGCTGTCACTAGATAGGCTTAACTGTCAACTTTCCCATGGCTGCGACCTTCTCAGCCAGAGCTACACTCAAGAATACACGATCAATGAAACCCTATGGGGAAAATCAAACTCCGACATGATACAAGTTGCAAGATCACCCAGCTAGCCTATGATGGGCTGTCACTAGATATGCTTAACTGTCAACTTTCCCATGGCTGCGTCGTTCTCAGCCCGAGCTACACTCAAGAGTACACGATCAATGAAGCGCTATGGGGAAAATTAAACTCCTGCTTGATAGAAGTTGCCGAGTAAACGATCAATGAAACTCTATGGGGAAAATCCAACTCCGGCATGATACAAGTTGCAAGATCACCCAGCTAGCCTATGATGGGCTGTCACTAAATAGGCTTAACTGTCAACTTTCCCATGGCTGCGACCTTCTCAGCCAGAGCTACACTCAAGAATACACGATCAATGAAACCCTATGGGGAAAATCAAACTCCGACATGATACAAGTTGCAAGATCACCCAGCTAGCCTATGATGGGCTGTCACTAGATAGGCTTAACTGTCAACTTTCCCATGGCTGCGACCTTCTCAGCCAGAGCTACACTCAAGAATACACGATCAATGAAACCCTATGGGGAAAATCAAACTCCGACATGATACAAGTTGCAAGATCACCCAGCTAGCCTATGATGGGCTGTCACTAGATAGGCTTAACTGTCAACTTTCCCATGGCTGCGTCGTTCTCAGCCCGAGCTACACTCAAGAGTACACGATCAATGAAGCGCTATGGGGAAAATTAAACTCCTGCTTGATAGAAGTTGCCGAGTAAACGATCAATGAAACTCTATGGGGAAAATCCATCTCCGGCATGATACAAGTTGCAAGATCACCCAGCTAGCCTATGATGGGCTGTCACTAGATAGGCTTAACTGTCAACTTTCCCATGGCTGCGTCGTTCTCAGCCCGAGCTACACTCAAGAGAACACGATCAATGAAGCGCTACGGGGAAAATTAAACTCCTGCTTGATAGAAGTTGCCGAGTAAACGATCAATGAAACCCTATGGGGAAAATCCAACTCCGGCATGATACAAGTTGCAAGATCACCCAGCTAGCCTATGATGGGCTGTCACTAGATAGGCTTAACTGTCAACTTTCCCATGGCTGCGACCTTCTCAGCCAGAGCTACACTCAAGAATACACGATCAATGAAACCCTATGGGGAAAATCAAACTCCGACATGATACAAGTTGCAAGATCACCCAGCTAGCCTATGATGGGCTGTCACTAGATATGCTTAACTGTCAACTTTCCCATGGCTGCGTCGTTCTCAGCCCGAGCTACACTCAAGAGTACACGATCAATGAAGCGCTATGGGGAAAATTAAACTCCTGCTTGATAGAAGTTGCCGAGTAAACGATCAATGAAACTCTATGGGGAAAATCCAACTCCGGCATGATACAAGTTGCAAGATCACCCAGCTAGCCTATGATGGGCTGTCACTAAATAGGCTTAACTGTCAACTTTCCCATGGCTGCGACCTTCTCAGCCAGAGCTACACTCAAGAATACACGATCAATGAAACCCTATGGGGAAAATCAAACTCCGACATGATACAAGTTGCAAGATCACCCAGCTAGCCTATGATGGGCTGTCACTAGATAGGCTTAACTGTCAACTTTCCCATGGCTGCGACCTTCTCAGCCAGAGCTACACTCAAGAATACACGATCAATGAAACCCTATGGGGAAAATCAAACTCCGACATGATACAAGTTGCAAGATCACCCAGCTAGCCTATGATGGGCTGTCACTAGATAGGCTTAACTGTCAACTTTCCCATGGCTGCGTCGTTCTCAGCCCGAGCTACACTCAAGAGTACACGATCAATGAAGCGCTATGGGGAAAATTAAACTCCTGCTTGATAGAAGTTGCCGAGTAAACGATCAATGAAACTCTATGGGGAAAATCCATCTCCGGCATGATACAAGTTGCAAGATCACCCAGCTAGCCTATGATGGGCTGTCACTAGATAGGCTTAACTGTCAACTTTCCCATGGCTGGGACCTTCTCAGCCAGAGCTACACTCAAGAATACACGATCAATGAAACCCTATGGGGAAAATCAAACTCCGACATGATACAAGTTGCAAGATCACCCAGCTAGCCTATGATGGGCTGTCACTAGATAGGCTTAACTGTCAACTTTCCCATGGCTGCGACCTTCTCAGCCCGAGCTACACTCAAGAGTACACGATCAATGAAGCGCTATGGGGAAAATTAAACTCCTGCTTGATAGAAGTTGCCGAGTAAACGATCAATGAAACTCTATGGGGAAAATCCAACTCCGGCATGATACAAGTTGCAAGATCACCCAGCTAGCCTATGATGGGCTGTCACTAGATAGGCTTAACTGTCAACTTTCCCATGGCTGCGACCTTCTCAGCCAGAGCTACACTCAAGAATACACGATCAATGAAACCCTATGGGGAAAATCAAACTCCGACATGATACAAGTTGCAAGATCACCCAGCTAGCCTATGATGGGCTGTCACTAGATAGGCTTAACTGTCAACTTTCCCATGGCTGCGACCTTCTCAGCCAGAGCTACACTCAAGAATACACGATCAATGAAACCCTATGGGGAAAATCAAACTCCGACATGATACAAGTTGCAAGATCACCCAGCTAGCCTATGATGGGCTGTCACTAGATAGGCTTAACTGTCAACTTTCCCATGGCTGCGTCGTTCTCAGCCCGAGCTACACTCAAGAGTACACGATCAATGAAGCGCTATGGGGAAAATTAAACTCCTGCTTGATAGAAGTTGCCGAGTAAACGATCAATGAAACTCTATGGGGAAAATCCAACTCCGGCATGATACAAGTTGCAAGATCACCCAGCTAGCCTATGATGGGCTGTCACTAGATAGGCTTAACTGTCAACTTTCCCATGGCTGGGACCTTCTCAGCCAGAGCTACACTCAAGAATACACGATCAATGAAACCCTATGGGGAAAATCAAACTCCGACATGATACAAGTTGCAAGATCACCCAGCTAGCCTATGATGGGCCGTCACTAGATAGGCTTAACTGTCAACTTTCCCATGGCTGCGTCGTTCTCAGCCCGAGCTACACTCAAGAGTACACGATCAATGAAGCGCTATGGGGAAAATTAAACTCCTGCTTGATAGAAGTTGCCGAGTAAACGATCAATGAAACTCTATGGGGAAAATCCATCTCCGGCATGATACAAGTTGCAAGATCACCCAGCTAGCCTATGATGGGCTGTCACTAGATAGGCTTAACTGTCAACTTTCCCATGGCTGGGACCTTCTCAGCCAGAGCTACACTCAAGAATACACGATCAATGAAACCCTATGGGGAAAATCAAACTCCGACATGATACAAGTTGCAAGATCACCCAGCTAGCCTATGATGGGCTGTCACTAGATAGGCTTAACTGTCAACTTTCCCATGGCTGCGACCTTCTCAGCCAGAGCTACACTCAAGAATACACGATCAATGAAACCCTATGGGGAAAATCAAACTCCGACATGATACAAGTTGCAAGATCACCCAGCTAGCCTATGATGGGCTGTCACTAGATAGGCTTAACTGTCAACTTTCCCATGGCTGCGTCGTTCTCAGCCCGAGCTACACTCAAGAGTACACGATCAATGAAGCGCTATGGGGAAAATTAAACTCCTGCTTGATAGAAGTTGCCGAGTAAACGATCAATGAAACTCTATGGGGAAAATCCATCTCCGGCATGATACAAGTTGCAAGATCACCCAGCTAGCCTATGATGGGCTGTCACTAGATAGGCTTAACTGTCAACTTTCCCATGGCTGGGACCTTCTCAGCCAGAGCTACACTCAAGAATACACGATCAATGAAACCCTATGGGGAAAATCAAACTCCGACATGATACAAGTTGCAAGATCACCCAGCTAGCCTATGATGGGCTGTCACTAGATAGGCTTAACTGTCAACTTTCCCATGGCTGCGACCTTCTCAGCCAGAGCTACACTCAAGAATACACGATCAATGAAACCCTATGGGGAAAATCAAACTCCGACATGATACAAGTTGCAAGATCACCCAGCTAGCCTATGATGGGCTGTCACTAGATAGGCTTAACTGTCAACTTTCCCATGGCTGCGTCGTTCTCAGCCCGAGCTACACTCAAGAGTACACGATCAATGAAGCGCTATGGGGAAAATTAAACTCCTGCTTGATAGAAGTTGCCGAGTAAACGATCAATGAAACTCTATGGGGAAAATCCATCTCCGGCATGATACAAGTTGCAAGATCACCCAGCTAGCCTATGATGGGCTGTCACTAGATAGGCTTAACTGTCAACTTTCCCATGGCTGGGACCTTCTCAGCCAGAGCTACACTCAAGAATACACGATCAATGAAACCCTATGGGGAAAATCAAACTCCGACATGATACAAGTTGCAAGATCACCCAGCTAGCCTATGATGGGCTGTCACTAGATAGGCTTAACTGTCAACTTTCCCATGGCTGCGACCTTCTCAGCCCGAGCTACACTCAAGAGTACACGATCAATGAAGCGCTATGGGGAAAATTAAACTCCTGCTTGATAGAAGTTGCCGAGTAAACGATCAATGAAACTCTATGGGGAAAATCCAACTCCGGCATGATACAAGTTGCAAGATCACCCAGCTAGCCTATGATGGGCTGTCACTAGATAGGCTTAACTGTCAACTTTCCCATGGCTGCGACCTTCTCAGCCAGAGCTACACTCAAGAATACACGATCAATGAAACCCTATGGGGAAAATCAAACTCCGACATGATACAAGTTGCAAGATCACCCAGCTAGCCTATGATGGGCTGTCACTAGATAGGCTTAACTGTCAACTTTCCCATGGCTGCGACCTTCTCAGCCAGAGCTACACTCAAGAATACACGATCAATGAAACCCTATGGGGAAAATCAAACTCCGACATGATACAAGTTGCAAGATCACCCAGCTAGCCTATGATGGGCTGTCACTAGATAGGCTTAACTGTCAACTTTCCCATGGCTGCGTCGTTCTCAGCCCGAGCTACACTCAAGAGTACACGATCAATGAAGCGCTATGGGGAAAATTAAACTCCTGCTTGATAGAAGTTGCCGAGTAAACGATCAATGAAACTCTATGGGGAAAATCCATCTCCGGCATGATACAAGTTGCAAGATCACCCAGCTAGCCTATGATGGGCTGTCACTAGATAGGCTTAACTGTCAACTTTCCCATGGCTGGGACCTTCTCAGCCAGAGCTACACTCAAGAATACACGATCAATGAAACCCTATGGGGAAAATCAAACTCCGACATGATACAAGTTGCAAGATCACCCAGCTAGCCTATGATGGGCTGTCACTAGATAGGCTTAACTGTCAACTTTCCCATGGCTGCGACCTTCTCAGCCCGAGCTACACTCAAGAGTACACGATCAATGAAGCGCTATGGGGAAAATTAAACTCCTGCTTGATAGAAGTTGCCGAGTAAACGATCAATGAAACTCTATGGGGAAAATCCAACTCCGGCATGATACAAGTTGCAAGATCACCCAGCTAGCCTATGATGGGCTGTCACTAGATAGGCTTAACTGTCAACTTTCCCATGGCTGCGACCTTCTCAGCCAGAGCTACACTCAAGAATACACGATCAATGAAACCCTATGGGGAAAATCAAACTCCGACATGATACAAGTTGCAAGATCACCCAGCTAGCCTATGATGGGCTGTCACTAGATAGGCTTAACTGTCAACTTTCCCATGGCTGCGTCGTTCTCAGCCCGAGCTACACTCAAGAGTACACGATCAATGAAGCGCTATGGGGAAAATTAAACTCCTGCTTGATAGAAGTTGCCGAGTAAACGATCAATGAAACTCTATGGGGAAAATCCATCTCCGGCATGATACAAGTTGCAAGATCACCCAGCTAGCCTATGATGGGCTGTCACTAAATAGGCTTAACTGTCAACTTTCCCATGGCTGCGACCTTCTCAGCCAGAGCTACACTCAAGAATACACGATCAATGAAACCCTATGGGGAAAATCAAACTCCGACATGATACAAGTTGCAAGATCACCCAGCTAGCCTATGATGGGCTGTCACTAGATAGGCTTAACTGTCAACTTTCCCATGGCTGCGACCTTCTCAGCCAGAGCTACACTCAAGAATACACGATCAATGAAACCCTATGGGGAAAATCAAACTCCGACATGATACAAGTTGCAAGATCACCCAGCTAGCCTATGATGGGCTGTCACTAGATAGGCTTAACTGTCAACTTTCCCATGGCTGCGTCGTTCTCAGCCCGAGCTACACTCAAGAGTACACGATCAATGAAGCGCTATGGGGAAAATTAAACTCCTGCTTGATAGAAGTTGCCGAGTAAACGATCAATGAAACTCTATGGGGAAAATCCAACTCCGGCATGATACAAGATGCAAGATCACCCAGCTAGCCTATGATGGGCTGTCACTAGATAGGCTTAACTGTCAACTTTCCCATGGCTGGGACCTTCTCAGCCAGAGCTACACTCAAGAATACACGATCAATGAAACCCTATGGGGAAAATCAAACTCCGACATGATACAAGTTGCAAGATCACCCAGCTAGCCTATGATGGGCCGTCACTAGATAGGCTTAACTGTCAACTTTCCCATGGCTGCGTCGTTCTCAGCCCGAGCTACACTCAAGAGTACACGATCAATGAAGCGCTATGGGGAAAATTAAACTCCTGCTTGATAGAAGTTGCCGAGTAAACGATCAATGAAACTCTATGGGGAAAATCCAACTCCGGCATGATACAAGTTGCAAGATCACCCAGCTAGCCTATGATGGGCTGTCACTAGATAGGCTTAACTGTCAACTTTCCCATGGCTGCGACCTTCTCAGCCAGAGCTACACTCAAGAATACACGATCAATGAAACCCTATGGGGAAAATCAAACTCCGACATGAGACAAGTTGCAAGATCACCCAGCTAGCCTATGATGGGCTGTCACTAGATAGGCTTAACTGTCAACTTTCCCATGGCTGCGACCTTCTCAGCCAGAGCTACACTCAAGAATACACGATCAATGAAACCCTATGGGGAAAATCAAACTCCGACATGATACAAGTTGCAAGATCACCCAGCTAGCCTATGATGGGCTGTCACTAGATAGGCTTAACTGTCAACTTTCCCATGGCTGCGTCGTTCTCAGCCCGAGCTACACTCAAGAGTACACGATCAATGAAGCGCTATGGGGAAAATTAAACTCCTGCTTGATAGAAGTTGCCGAGTAAACGATCAATGAAACTCTATGGGGAAAATCCATCTCCGGCATGATACAAGTTGCAAGATCACCCAGCTAGCCTATGATGGGCTGTCACTAGATAGGCTTCACTGTCAACTTTCCCATGGCTGGGACCTTCTCAGCCAGAGCTACACTCAAGAATACACGATCAATGAAACCCTATGGGGAAAATCAAACTCCGACATGATACAAGTTGCAAGATCACCCAGCTAGCCTATGATGGGCTGTCACTAGATAGGCTTAACTGTCAACTTTCCCATGGCTGCGACCTTCTCAGCCAGAGCTACACTCAAGAATACACGATCAATGAAACCCTATGGGGAAAATCAAACTCCGACATGATACAAGTTGCAAGATCACCCAGCTAGCCTATGATGGGCTGTCACTAGATAGGCTTAACTGTCAACTTTCCCATGGCTGCGTCGTTCTCAGCCCGAGCTACACTCAAGAGTACACGATCAATGAAGCGCTATGGGGAAAATTAAACTCCTGCTTGATAGAAGTTGCCGAGTAAACGATCAATGAAACTCTATGGGGAAAATCCATCTCCGGCATGATACAAGTTGCAAGATCACCCAGCTAGCCTATGATGGGCTGTCACTAGATAGGCTTAACTGTCAACTTTCCCATGGCTGGGACCTTCTCAGCCAGAGCTACACTCAAGAATACACGATCAATGAAACCCTATGGGGAAAATCAAACTCCGACATGATACAAGTTGCAAGATCACCCAGCTAGCCTATGATGGGCTGTCACTAGATAGGCTTAACTGTCAACTTTCCCATGGCTGCGACCTTCTCAGCCAGAGCTACACTCAAGAATACACGATCAATGAAACCCTATGGGGAAAATCAAACTCCGACATGATACAAGTTGCAAGATCACCCAGCTAGCCTATGATGGGCTGTCACTAGATAGGCTTAACTGTCAACTTTCCCATGGCTGCGTCGTTCTCAGCCCGAGCTACACTCAAGAGTACACGATCAAT
This sequence comes from Leptodactylus fuscus, assembly GCF_031893055.1. Lineage (NCBI taxonomy): Eukaryota > Metazoa > Chordata > Amphibia > Anura > Leptodactylidae > Leptodactylus > Leptodactylus fuscus. The sequence goes on from NW_027440334.1 coordinate 100,223, forward strand.
GAAGCGCTATGGGGAAAATTAAACTCCTGCTTGATAGAAGTTGCCGAGTAAACGATCAATGAAACTCTATGGGGAAAATCCATCTCCGGCATGATACAAGTTGCAAGATCACCCAGCTAGCCTATGATGGGCTGTCACTAGATAGGCTTAACTGTCAACTTTCCCATGGCTGGGACCTTCTCAGCCAGAGCTACACTCAAGAATACACGATCAATGAAACCCTATGGGGAAAATCAAACTCCGACATGATACAAGTTGCAAGATCACCCAGCTAGCCTATGATGGGCTGTCACTAGATAGGCTTAACTGTCAACTTTCCCATGGCTGCGACCTTCTCAGCCAGAGCTACACTCAAGAATACACGATCAATGAAACCCTATGGGGAAAATCAAACTCCGACATGATACAAGTTGCAAGATCACCCAGCTAGCCTATGATGGGCTGTCACTAGATAGGCTTAACTGTCAACTTTCCCATGGCTGCGTCGTTCTCAGCCCGAGCTACACTCAAGAGTACACGATCAATGAAGCGCTATGGGGAAAATTAAACTCCTGCTTGATAGAAGTTGCCGAGTAAACGATCAATGAAACTCTATGGGGAAAATCCATCTCCGGCATGATACAAGTTGCAAGATCACCCAGCTAGCCTATGATGGGCTGTCACTAGATAGGCTTAACTGTCAACTTTCCCATGGCTGGGACCTTCTCAGCCAGAGCTACACTCAAGAATACACGATCAATGAAACCCTATGGGGAAAATCAAACTCCGACATGATACAAGTTGCAAGATCACCCAGCTAGCCTATGATGGGCTGTCACTAGATAGGCTTAACTGTCAACTTTCCCATGGCTGCGACCTTCTCAGCCCGAGCTACACTCAAGAGTACACGATCAATGAAGCGCTATGGGGAAAATTAAACTCCTGCTTGATAGAAGTTGCCGAGTAAACGATCAATGAAACTCTATGGGGAAAATCCAACTCCGGCATGATACAAGTTGCAAGATCACCCAGCTAGCCTATGATGGGCTGTCACTAGATAGGCTTAACTGTCAACTTTCCCATGGCTGCGACCTTCTCAGCCAGAGCTACACTCAAGAATACACGATCAATGAAACCCTATGGGGAAAATCAAACTCCGACATGATACAAGTTGCAAGATCACCCAGCTAGCCTATGATGGGCTGTCACTAGATAGGCTTAACTGTCAACTTTCCCATGGCTGCGACCTTCTCAGCCAGAGCTACACTCAAGAATACACGATCAATGAAACCCTATGGGGAAAATCAAACTCCGACATGATACAAGTTGCAAGATCACCCAGCTAGCCTATGATGGGCTGTCACTAGATAGGCTTAACTGTCAACTTTCCCATGGCTGCGTCGTTCTCAGCCCGAGCTACACTCAAGAGTACACGATCAATGAAGCGCTATGGGGAAAATTAAACTCCTGCTTGATAGAAGTTGCCGAGTAAACGATCAATGAAACTCTATGGGGAAAATCCATCTCCGGCATGATACAAGTTGCAAGATCACCCAGCTAGCCTATGATGGGCTGTCACTAGATAGGCTTAACTGTCAACTTTCCCATGGCTGGGACCTTCTCAGCCAGAGCTACACTCAAGAATACACGATCAATGAAACCCTATGGGGAAAATCAAACTCCGACATGATACAAGTTGCAAGATCACCCAGCTAGCCTATGATGGGCTGTCACTAGATAGGCTTAACTGTCAACTTTCCCATGGCTGCGACCTTCTCAGCCCGAGCTACACTCAAGAGTACACGATCAATGAAGCGCTATGGGGAAAATTAAACTCCTGCTTGATAGAAGTTGCCGAGTAAACGATCAATGAAACTCTATGGGGAAAATCCAACTCCGGCATGATACAAGTTGCAAGATCACCCAGCTAGCCTATGATGGGCTGTCACTAGATAGGCTTAACTGTCAACTTTCCCATGGCTGCGACCTTCTCAGCCAGAGCTACACTCAAGAATACACGATCAATGAAACCCTATGGGGAAAATCAAACTCCGACATGATACAAGTTGCAAGATCACCCAGCTAGCCTATGATGGGCTGTCACTAGATAGGCTTAACTGTCAACTTTCCCATGGCTGCGTCGTTCTCAGCCCGAGCTACACTCAAGAGTACACGATCAATGAAGCGCTATGGGGAAAATTAAACTCCTGCTTGATAGAAGTTGCCGAGTAAACGATCAATGAAACTCTATGGGGAAAATCCATCTCCGGCATGATACAAGTTGCAAGATCACCCAGCTAGCCTATGATGGGCTGTCACTAAATAGGCTTAACTGTCAACTTTCCCATGGCTGCGACCTTCTCAGCCAGAGCTACACTCAAGAATACACGATCAATGAAACCCTATGGGGAAAATCAAACTCCGACATGATACAAGTTGCAAGATCACCCAGCTAGCCTATGATGGGCTGTCACTAGATAGGCTTAACTGTCAACTTTCCCATGGCTGCGACCTTCTCAGCCAGAGCTACACTCAAGAATACACGATCAATGAAACCCTATGGGGAAAATCAAACTCCGACATGATACAAGTTGCAAGATCACCCAGCTAGCCTATGATGGGCTGTCACTAGATAGGCTTAACTGTCAACTTTCCCATGGCTGCGTCGTTCTCAGCCCGAGCTACACTCAAGAGTACACGATCAATGAAGCGCTATGGGGAAAATTAAACTCCTGCTTGATAGAAGTTGCCGAGTAAACGATCAATGAAACTCTATGGGGAAAATCCAACTCCGGCATGATACAAGATGCAAGATCACCCAGCTAGCCTATGATGGGCTGTCACTAGATAGGCTTAACTGTCAACTTTCCCATGGCTGGGACCTTCTCAGCCAGAGCTACACTCAAGAATACACGATCAATGAAACCCTATGGGGAAAATCAAACTCCGACATGATACAAGTTGCAAGATCACCCAGCTAGCCTATGATGGGCCGTCACTAGATAGGCTTAACTGTCAACTTTCCCATGGCTGCGTCGTTCTCAGCCCGAGCTACACTCAAGAGTACACGATCAATGAAGCGCTATGGGGAAAATTAAACTCCTGCTTGATAGAAGTTGCCGAGTAAACGATCAATGAAACTCTATGGGGAAAATCCAACTCCGGCATGATACAAGTTGCAAGATCACCCAGCTAGCCTATGATGGGCTGTCACTAGATAGGCTTAACTGTCAACTTTCCCATGGCTGCGACCTTCTCAGCCAGAGCTACACTCAAGAATACACGATCAATGAAACCCTATGGGGAAAATCAAACTCCGACATGAGACAAGTTGCAAGATCACCCAGCTAGCCTATGATGGGCTGTCACTAGATAGGCTTAACTGTCAACTTTCCCATGGCTGCGACCTTCTCAGCCAGAGCTACACTCAAGAATACACGATCAATGAAACCCTATGGGGAAAATCAAACTCCGACATGATACAAGTTGCAAGATCACCCAGCTAGCCTATGATGGGCTGTCACTAGATAGGCTTAACTGTCAACTTTCCCATGGCTGCGTCGTTCTCAGCCCGAGCTACACTCAAGAGTACACGATCAATGAAGCGCTATGGGGAAAATTAAACTCCTGCTTGATAGAAGTTGCCGAGTAAACGATCAATGAAACTCTATGGGGAAAATCCATCTCCGGCATGATACAAGTTGCAAGATCACCCAGCTAGCCTATGATGGGCTGTCACTAGATAGGCTTCACTGTCAACTTTCCCATGGCTGGGACCTTCTCAGCCAGAGCTACACTCAAGAATACACGATCAATGAAACCCTATGGGGAAAATCAAACTCCGACATGATACAAGTTGCAAGATCACCCAGCTAGCCTATGATGGGCTGTCACTAGATAGGCTTAACTGTCAACTTTCCCATGGCTGCGACCTTCTCAGCCAGAGCTACACTCAAGAATACACGATCAATGAAACCCTATGGGGAAAATCAAACTCCGACATGATACAAGTTGCAAGATCACCCAGCTAGCCTATGATGGGCTGTCACTAGATAGGCTTAACTGTCAACTTTCCCATGGCTGCGTCGTTCTCAGCCCGAGCTACACTCAAGAGTACACGATCAATGAAGCGCTATGGGGAAAATTAAACTCCTGCTTGATAGAAGTTGCCGAGTAAACGATCAATGAAACTCTATGGGGAAAATCCATCTCCGGCATGATACAAGTTGCAAGATCACCCAGCTAGCCTATGATGGGCTGTCACTAGATAGGCTTAACTGTCAACTTTCCCATGGCTGGGACCTTCTCAGCCAGAGCTACACTCAAGAATACACGATCAATGAAACCCTATGGGGAAAATCAAACTCCGACATGATACAAGTTGCAAGATCACCCAGCTAGCCTATGATGGGCTGTCACTAGATAGGCTTAACTGTCAACTTTCCCATGGCTGCGACCTTCTCAGCCCGAGCTACACTCAAGAGTACACGATCAATGAAGCGCTATGGGGAAAATTAAACTCCTGCTTGATAGAAGTTGCCGAGTAAACGATCAATGAAACTCTATGGGGAAAATCCAACTCCGGCATGATACAAGTTGCAAGATCACCCAGCTAGCCTATGATGGGCTGTCACTAGATAGGCTTAACTGTCAACTTTCCCATGGCTGCGTCGTTCTCAGCCCGAGCTACACTCAAGAGTACACGATCAATGAAGCGCTATGGGGAAAATTAAACTCCTGCTTGATAGAAGTTGCCGAGTAAACGATCAATGAAACTCTATGGGGAAAATCCATCTCCGGCATGATACAAGTTGCAAGATCACCCAGCTAGCCTATGATGGGCTGTCACTAGATAGGCTTAACTGTCAACTTTCCCATGGCTGCGTCGTTCTCAGCCCGAGCTACACTCAAGAGTACACGATCAATGAAGCGCTATGGGGAAAATTAAACTCCTGCTTGATAGAAGTTGCCGAGTAAACGATCAATGAAACTCTATGGGGAAAATCCAACTCCGGCATGATACAAGTTGCAAGATCACCCAGCTAGCCTATGATGGGCTGTCACTAGATAGGCTTAACTGTCAACTTTCCCATGGCTGGGACCTTCTCAGCCAGAGCTACACTCAAGAATACACGATCAATGAAACCCTATGGGGAAAATCAAACTCCGACATGATACAAGTTGCAAGATCACCCGGCTAGCCTATGATGGGCTGTCACTAGATAGGCTTAACTGTCAACTTTCCCATGGCTGCGTCGTTCTCAGCCCGAGCTACACTCAAGACTACACGATCAATGAAGCGCTACGGGGAAAATTAAACTCCTGCTTGATAGAAGTTGCCGAGTAAACGATAAATGAAACCCTATGGGGAAAATCCAACTCCGGCATGATACAAGTTGCAAGATCACCCAGCTAGCCTATGATGGGCTGTCACTAGATAGGCTTAACTGTCAACTTTCCCATGGCTGCGACCTTCTCAGCCAGAGCTACACTCAAGAATACACGATCAATGAAACCCTATGGGGAAAATCAAACTCCGACATGATACAAGTTGCAAGATCACCCAGCTAGCCTATGATGGGCTGTCACTAGATAGGCTTAACTGTCAACTTTCCCATGGCTGCGTCGTTCTCAGCCCGAGCTACACTCAAGAGTACACGATCAATGAAGCGCTATGGGGAAAATTAAACTCCTGCTTGATAGAAGTTGCCGAGTAAACGATCAATGAAACTCTATGGGGAAAATCCAACTCCGGCATGATACAAGTTGCAAGATCACCCAGCTAGCCTATGATGGGCTGTCACTAGATAGGCTTAACTGTCAACTTTCCCACGGCTGGGACCTTCTCAGCCAGAGCTACACTCAAGAATACACGATCAATGAAACCCTATGGGGAAAATCAAACTCCGACATGATACAAGTTGCAAGATCACCCAGCTAGCCTATGATGGGCTGTCACTAGATAGGCTTAACTGTCAACTTTCCCATGGCTGCGTCGTTCTCAGCCCGAGCTACACTCAAGAGTACACGATCAATGAAGCGCTATGGGGAAAATTAAACTCCTGCTTGATAGAAGTTGCCGAGTAAACGATCAATGAAACTCTATGGGGAAAATCCATCTCCGGCATGATACAAGTTGCAAGATCACCCAGCTAGCCTATGATGGGCTGTCACTAGATAGGCTTAAATGTCAACTTTCCCATGGCTGCGTCGTTCTCAGCCCGAGCTACACTCAAGAGTACACGATCAATGAAGCGCTACGGGGAAAATTAAACTCCTGCTTGATAGAAGTTGCCGAGTAAACGATCAATGAAACCCTATGGGGAAAATCCAACTCCGGCATGATACAAGTTGCAAGATCACCCAGCTAGCCTATGATGGGCTGTCACTAGATAGGCTTAACTGTCAACTTTCCCATGGCTGCGACCTTCTCAGCCAGAGCTACACTCAAGAATACACGATCAATGAAACCCTATGGGGAAAATCAAACTCCGACATGATACAAGTTGCAAGATCACCCAGCTAGCCTATGATGGGCTGTCACTAGATATGCTTAACTGTCAACTTTCCCATGGCTGCGTCGTTCTCAGCCCGAGCTACACTCAAGAGTACACGATCAATGAAGCGCTATGGGGAAAATTAAACTCCTGCTTGATAGAAGTTGCCGAGTAAACGATCAATGAAACTCTATGGGGAAAATCCAACTCCGGCATGATACAAGTTGCAAGATCACCCAGCTAGCCTATGATGGGCTGTCACTAAATAGGCTTAACTGTCAACTTTCCCATGGCTGCGACCTTCTCAGCCAGAGCTACACTCAAGAATACACGATCAATGAAACCCTATGGGGAAAATCAAACTCCGACATGATACAAGTTGCAAGATCACCCAGCTAGCCTATGATGGGCTGTCACTAGATAGGCTTAACTGTCAACTTTCCCATGGCTGCGACCTTCTCAGCCAGAGCTACACTCAAGAATACACGATCAATGAAACCCTATGGGGAAAATCAAACTCCGACATGATACAAGTTGCAAGATCACCCAGCTAGCCTATGATGGGCTGTCACTAGATAGGCTTAACTGTCAACTTTCCCATGGCTGCGTCGTTCTCAGCCCGAGCTACACTCAAGAGTACACGATCAATGAAGCGCTATGGGGAAAATTAAACTCCTGCTTGATAGAAGTTGCCGAGTAAACGATCAATGAAACTCTATGGGGAAAATCCATCTCCGGCATGATACAAGTTGCAAGATCACCCAGCTAGCCTATGATGGGCTGTCACTAGATAGGCTTAACTGTCAACTTTCCCATGGCTGGGACCTTCTCAGCCAGAGCTACACTCAAGAATACACGATCAATGAAACCCTATGGGGAAAATCAAACTCCGACATGATACAAGTTGCAAGATCACCCAGCTAGCCTATGATGGGCTGTCACTAGATAGGCTTAACTGTCAACTTTCCCATGGCTGCGACCTTCTCAGCCCGAGCTACACTCAAGAGTACACGATCAATGAAGCGCTATGGGGAAAATTAAACTCCTGCTTGATAGAAGTTGCCGAGTAAACGATCAATGAAACTCTATGGGGAAAATCCAACTCCGGCATGATACAAGTTGCAAGATCACCCAGCTAGCCTATGATGGGCTGTCACTAGATAGGCTTAACTGTCAACTTTCCCATGGCTGCGACCTTCTCAGCCAGAGCTACACTCAAGAATACACGATCAATGAAACCCTATGGGGAAAATCAAACTCCGACATGATACAAGTTGCAAGATCACCCAGCTAGCCTATGATGGGCTGTCACTAGATAGGCTTAACTGTCAACTTTCCCATGGCTGCGACCTTCTCAGCCAGAGCTACACTCAAGAATACACGATCAATGAAACCCTATGGGGAAAATCAAACTCCGACATGATACAAGTTGCAAGATCACCCAGCTAGCCTATGATGGGCTGTCACTAGATAGGCTTAACTGTCAACTTTCCCATGGCTGCGTCGTTCTCAGCCCGAGCTACACTCAAGAGTACACGATCAATGAAGCGCTATGGGGAAAATTAAACTCCTGCTTGATAGAAGTTGCCGAGTAAACGATCAATGAAACTCTATGGGGAAAATCCAACTCCGGCATGATACAAGTTGCAAGATCACCCAGCTAGCCTATGATGGGCTGTCACTAGATAGGCTTAACTGTCAACTTTCCCATGGCTGGGACCTTCTCAGCCAGAGCTACACTCAAGAATACACGATCAATGAAACCCTATGGGGAAAATCAAACTCCGACATGATACAAGTTGCAAGATCACCCAGCTAGCCTATGATGGGCCGTCACTAGATAGGCTTAACTGTCAACTTTCCCATGGCTGCGTCGTTCTCAGCCCGAGCTACACTCAAGAGTACACGATCAATGAAGCGCTATGGGGAAAATTAAACTCCTGCTTGATAGAAGTTGCCGAGTAAACGATCAATGAAACTCTATGGGGAAAATCCATCTCCGGCATGATACAAGTTGCAAGATCACCCAGCTAGCCTATGATGGGCTGTCACTAGATAGGCTTAACTGTCAACTTTCCCATGGCTGGGACCTTCTCAGCCAGAGCTACACTCAAGAATACACGATCAATGAAACCCTATGGGGAAAATCAAACTCCGACATGATACAAGTTGCAAGATCACCCAGCTAGCCTATGATGGGCTGTCACTAGATAGGCTTAACTGTCAACTTTCCCATGGCTGCGACCTTCTCAGCCAGAGCTACACTCAAGAATACACGATCAATGAAACCCTATGGGGAAAATCAAACTCCGACATGATACAAGTTGCAAGATCACCCAGCTAGCCTATGATGGGCTGTCACTAGATAGGCTTAACTGTCAACTTTCCCATGGCTGCGTCGTTCTCAGCCCGAGCTACACTCAAGAGTACACGATCAATGAAGCGCTATGGGGAAAATTAAACTCCTGCTTGATAGAAGTTGCCGAGTAAACGATCAATGAAACTCTATGGGGAAAATCCATCTCCGGCATGATACAAGTTGCAAGATCACCCAGCTAGCCTATGATGGGCTGTCACTAGATAGGCTTAACTGTCAACTTTCCCATGGCTGGGACCTTCTCAGCCAGAGCTACACTCAAGAATACACGATCAATGAAACCCTATGGGGAAAATCAAACTCCGACATGATACAAGTTGCAAGATCACCCAGCTAGCCTATGATGGGCTGTCACTAGATAGGCTTAACTGTCAACTTTCCCATGGCTGCGACCTTCTCAGCCAGAGCTACACTCAAGAATACACGATCAATGAAACCCTATGGGGAAAATCAAACTCCGACATGATACAAGTTGCAAGATCACCCAGCTAGCCTATGATGGGCTGTCACTAGATAGGCTTAACTGTCAACTTTCCCATGGCTGCGTCGTTCTCAGCCCGAGCTACACTCAAGAGTACACGATTAATGAAGCGCTATGGGGAAAATTAAACTCCTGCTTGATAGAAGTTGCCGAGTAAACGATCAATGAAACTCTATGGGGAAAATCCATCTCCGGCATGATACAAGTTGCAAGATCACCCAGCTAGCCTATGATGGGCTGTCACTAGATAGGCTTAACTGTCAACTTTCCCATGGCTGGGACCTTCTCAGCCAGAGCTACACTCAAGAATACACGATCAATGAAACCCTATGGGGAAAATCAAACTCCGACATGATACAAGTTGCAAGATCACCCAGCTAGCCTATGATGGGCTGTCACTAGATAGGCTTAACTGTCAACTTTCCCATGGCTGCGACCTTCTCAGCCCGAGCTACACTCAAGAGTACACGATCAATGAAGCGCTATGGGGAAAATTAAACTCCTGCTTGATAGAAGTTGCCGAGTAAACGATCAATGAAACTCTATGGGGAAAATCCAACTCCGGCATGATACAAGTTGCAAGATCACCCAGCTAGCCTATGATGGGCTGTCACTAGATAGGCTTAACTGTCAACTTTCCCATGGCTGCGACCTTCTCAGCCAGAGCTACACTCAAGAATACACGATCAATGAAACCCTATGGGGAAAATCAAACTCCGACATGATACAAGTTGCAAGATCACCCAGCTAGCCTATGATGGGCTGTCACTAGATAGGCTTAACTGTCAACTTTCCCATGGCTGCGACCTTCTCAGCCAGAGCTACACTCAAGAATACACGATCAATGAAACCCTATGGGGAAAATCAAACTCCGACATGATACAAGTTGCAAGATCACCCAGCTAGCCTATGATGGGCTGTCACTAGATAGGCTTAACTGTCAACTTTCCCATGGCTGCGTCGTTCTCAGCCCGAGCTACACTCAAGAGTACACGATCAATGAAGCGCTATGGGGAAAATTAAACTCCTGCTTGATAGAAGTTGCCGAGTAAACGATCAATGAAACTCTATGGGGAAAATCCATCTCCGGCATGATACAAGTTGCAAGATCACCCAGCTAGCCTATGATGGGCTGTCACTAGATAGGCTTAACTGTCAACTTTCCCATGGCTGGGACCTTCTCAGCCAGAGCTACACTCAAGAATACACGATCAATGAAACCCTATGGGGAAAATCAAACTCCGACATGATACAAGTTGCAAGATCACCCAGCTAGCCTATGATGGGCTGTCACTAGATAGGCTTAACTGTCAACTTTCCCATGGCTGCGACCTTCTCAGCCCGAGCTACACTCAAGAGTACACGATCAATGAAGCGCTATGGGGAAAATTAAACTCCTGCTTGATAGAAGTTGCCGAGTAAACGATCAATGAAACTCTATGGGGAAAATCCAACTCCGGCATGATACAAGTTGCAAGATCACCCAGCTAGCCTATGATGGGCTGTCACTAGATAGGCTTAACTGTCAACTTTCCCATGGCTGCGACCTTCTCAGCCAGAGCTACACTCAAGAATACACGATCAATGAAACCCTATGGGGAAAATCAAACTCCGACATGATACAAGTTGCAAGATCACCCAGCTAGCCTATGATGGGCTGTCACTAGATAGGCTTAACTGTCAACTTTCCCATGGCTGCGACCTTCTCAGCCAGAGCTACACTCAAGAATACACGATCAATGAAACCCTATGGGGAAAATCAAACTCCGACATGATACAAGTTGCAAGATCACCCAGCTAGCCTATGATGGGCTGTCACTAGATAGGCTTAACTGTCAACTTTCCCATGGCTGCGTCGTTCTCAGCCCGAGCTACACTCAAGAGTACACGATCAATGAAGCGCTATGGGGAAAATTAAACTCCTGCTTGATAGAAGTTGCCGAGTAAACGATCAATGAAACTCTATGGGGAAAATCCAACTCCGGCATGATACAAGTTGCAAGATCACCCAGCTAGCCTATGATGGGCTGTCACTAGATAGGCTTAACTGTCAACTTTCCCATGGCTGGGACCTTCTCAGCCAGAGCTACACTCAAGAATACACGATCAATGAAACCCTATGGGGAAAATCAAACTCCGACATGATACAAGTTGCAAGATCACCCAGCTAGCCTATGATGGGCCGTCACTAGATAGGCTTAACTGTCAACTTTCCCATGGCTGCGTCGTTCTCAGCCCGAGCTACACTCAAGAGTACACGATCAATGAAGCGCTATGGGGAAAATTAAACTCCTGCTTGATAGAAGTTGCCGAGTAAACGATCAATGAAACTCTATGGGGAAAATCCATCTCCGGCATGATACAAGTTGCAAGATCACCCAGCTAGCCTATGATGGGCTGTCACTAGATAGGCTTAACTGTCAACTTTCCCATGGCTGGGACCTTCTCAGCCAGAGCTACACTCAAGAATACACGATCAATGAAACCCTATGGGGAAAATCAAACTCCGACATGATACAAGTTGCAAGATCACCCAGCTAGCCTATGATGGGCTGTCAATAGATAGGCTTAACTGTCAACATTCCCATGGCTGCGACCTTCTCAGCCAGAGCTACACTCAAGAATACACGATCAATGAAACCCTATGGGGAAAATCAAACTCCGACATGATACAAGTTGCAAGATCACCCAGCTAGCCTATGATGGGCTGTCACTAGATAGGCTTAACTGTCAACTTTCCCATGGCTGCGTCGTTCTCAGCCCGAGCTACACTCAAGAGTACACGATCAATGAAGCGCTATGGGGAAAATTAAACTCCTGCTTGATAGAAGTTGCCGAGTAAACGATCAATGAAACTCTATGGGGAAAATCCAACTCCGGCATGATACAAGTTGCAAGATCACCCAGCTAGCCTATGATGGGCTGTCACTAGATAGGCTTAACTGTCAACTTTCCCATGGCTGCGTCGTTCTCAGCCCGAGCTACACTCAAGAGTACACGATCAATGAAGCGCTATGGGGAAAATTAAACTCCTGCTTGATAGAAGTTGCCGAGTAAACGATCAATGAAACTCTATGGGGAAAATCCATCTCCGGCATGATACAAGTTGCAAGATCACCCAGCTAGCCTATGATGGGCTGTCACTAGATAGGCTTAACTGTCAACTTTCCTATGGCTGCGTCGTTCTCAGCCCGAGCTACACTCAAGAGTACACGATCAATGAAGCGCTATGGGGAAAATTAAACTCCTGCTTGATAGAAGTTGCCGAGTAAACGATCAATGAAACTCTATGGGGAAAATCCAACTCCGGCATGATACAAGTTGCAAGATCACCCAGCTAGCCTATGATGGGCTGTCACTAGATAGGCTTAACTGTCAACTTTCCCATGGCTGGGACCTTCTCAGCCAGAGCTACACTCAAGAATACACGATCAATGAAACCCTATGGGGAAAATCAAACTCCGACATGATACAAGTTGCAAGATCACCCAGCTAGCCTATGATGGGCTGTCACTAGATAGGCTTAACTGTCAACTTTCCCATGGCTGCGTCGTTCTCAGCCCGAGCTACACTCAAGACTACACGATCAATGAAGCGCTACGGGGAAAATTAAACTCCTGCTTGATAGAAGTTGCCGAGTAAACGATAAATGAAACCCTATGGGGAAAATCCAACTCCGGCATGATACAAGTTGCAAGATCACCCAGCTAGCCTATGATGGGCTGTCACTAGATAGGCTTAACTGTCAACTTTCCCATGGCTGCGACCTTCTCAGCCAGAGCTACACTCAAGAATACACGATCAATGAAACCCTATGGGGAAAATCAAACTCCGACATGATACAAGTTGCAAGATCACCCAGCTAGCCTATGATGGGCTGTCACTAGATAGGCTTAACTGTCAACTTTCCCATGGCTGCGTCGTTCTCAGCCCGAGCTACACTCAAGAGTACACGATCAATGAAGCGCTATGGGGAAAATTAAACTCCTGCTTGATAGAAGTTGCCGAGTAAACGATCAATGAAACTCTATGGGGAAAATCCAACTCCGGCATGATACAAGTTGCAAGATCACCCAGCTAGCCTATGATGGGCTGTCACTAGATAGGCTTAACTGTCAACTTTCCCACGGCTGGGACCTTCTCAGCCAGAGCTACACTCAAGAATACACGATCAATGAAACCCTATGGGGAAAATCAAACTCCGACATGATACAAGTTGCAAGATCACCCAGCTAGCCTATGATGGGCTGTCACTAGATAGGCTTAACTGTCAACTTTCCCATGGCTGCGTCGTTCTCAGCCCGAGCTACACTCAAGAGTACACGATCAATGAAGCGCTACGGGGAAAATTAAACTCCTGCTTGATAGAAGTTGCCGAGTAAACGATCAATGAAACCCTATGGGGAAAATCCAACTCCGGCATGATACAAGTTGCAAGATCACCCAGCTAGCCTATGATGGGCTGTCACTAGATAGGCTTAACTGTCAACTTTCCCATGGCTGCGACCTTCTCAGCCAGAGCTACACTCAAGAATACACGATCAATGAAACCCTATGGGGAAAATCAAACTCCGACATGATACAAGTTGCAAGATCACCCAGCTAGCCTATGATGGGCTGTCACTAGATAGGCTTAACTGTCAACATTCCCATGGCTGCGACCTTCTCAGCCAGAGCTACACTCAAGAATACACGATCAATGAAACCCTATGGGGAAAATCAAACTCCGACATGATACAAGTTGCAAGATCACCCAGCTAGCCTATGATGGGCCGTCACTAGATAGGCTTAACTGTCAACTTTCCCATGGCTGCGTCGTTCTCAGCCCGAGCTACACTCAAGAGTACACGATCAATGAAGCGCTATGGGGAAAATTAAACTCCTGCTTGATAGAAGTTGCCGAGTAAACGATCAATGAAACTCTATGGGGAAAATCCATCTCCGGCATGATACAAGTTGCAAGATCACCCAGCTAGCCTATGATGGGCTGTCACTAGATAGGCTTAACTGTCAACTTTCCCATGGCTGGGACCTTCTCAGCCAGAGCTACACTCAAGAATACACGATCAATGAAACCCTATGGGGAAAATCAAACTCCGACATGATACAAGTTGCAAGATCACCCAGCTAGCCTATGATGGGCTGTCACTAGATAGGCTTAACTGTCAACTTTCCCATGGCTGCGACCTTCTCAGCCAGAGCTACACTCAAGAATACACGATCAATGAAACCCTATGGGGAAAATCAAACTCCGACATGATACAAGTTGCAAGATCACCCAGCTAGCCTATGATGGGCTGTCACTAGATAGGCTTAACTGTCAACTTTCCCATGGCTGCGTCGTTCTCAGCCCGAGCTACACTCAAGAGTACACGATCAATGAAGCGCTATGGGGAAAATTAAACTCCTGCTTGATAGAAGTTGCCGAGTAAACGATCAATGAAACTCTATGGGGAAAATCCAACTCCGGCATGATACAAGTTGCAAGATCACCCAGCTAGCCTATGATGGGCTGTCACTAGATAGGCTTAACTGTCAACTTTCCCACGGCTGGGACCTTCTCAGCCAGAGCTACACTCAAGAATACACGATCAATGAAACCCTATGGGGAAAATCAAACTCCGACATGATACAAGTTGCAAGATCACCCAGCTAGCCTATGATGGGCTGTCACTAGATAGGCTTAACTGTCAACTTTCCCATGGCTGCGTCGTTCTCAGCCCGAGCTACACTCAAGAGTACACGATCAATGAAGCGCTACGGGGAAAATTAAACTCCTGCTTGATAGAAGTTGCCGAGTAAACGATCAATGAAACCCTATGGGGAAAATCCAACTCCGGCATGATACAAGTTGCAAGATCACCCAGCTAGCCTATGATGGGCTGTCACTAGATAGGCTTAACTGTCAACTTTCCCATGGCTGCGACCTTCTCAGCCAGAGCTACACTCAAGAATACACGATCAATGAAACCCTATGGGGAAAATCAAACTCCGACATGATACAAGTTGCAAGATCACCCAGCTAGCCTATGATGGGCTGTCACTAGATATGCTTAACTGTCAACTTTCCCATGGCTGCGTCGTTCTCAGCCCGAGCTACACTCAAGAGTACACGATCAATGAAGCGCTATGGGGAAAATTAAACTCCTGCTTGATAGAGGTTGCCGAGTAAACGATCAATGAAACTCTATGGGGAAAATCCAACTCCGGCATGATACAAGTTGCAAGATCACCCAGCTAGCCTATGATGGGCTGTCACTAGATAGGCTTAACTGTCAACTTTCCCATGGCTGCGACCTTCTCAGCCAGAGCTACACTCAAGAATACACGATCAATGAAACCCTATGGGGAAAATCAAACTCCGACATGATACAAGTTGCAAGATCACCCAGCTAGCCTATGATGGGCTGTCACTAGATAGGCTTAACTGTCAACTTTCCCATGGCTGCGACCTTCTCAGCCAGAGCTACACTCAAGAATACACGATCAATGAAACCCTATGGGGAAAATCAAACTCCGACATGATACAAGTTGCAAGATCACCCAGCTAGCCTATGATGGGCTGTCACTAGATAGGCTTAACTGTCAACTTTCCCATGGCTGCGTCGTTCTCAGCCCGAGCTACACTCAAGAGTACACGATCAATGAAGCGCTATGGGGAAAATTAAACTCCTGCTTGATAGAAGTTGCCGAGTAAACGATCAATGAAACTCTATGGGGAAAATCCAACTCCGGCATGATACAAGTTGCAAGATCACCCAGCTAGCCTATGATGGGCTGTCACTAGATAGGCTTAACTGTCAACTTTCCCATGGCTGGGACCTTCTCAGCCAGAGCTACACTCAAGAATACACGATCAATGAAACCCTATGGGGAAAATCAAACTCCGACATGATACAAGTTGCAAGATCACCCAGCTAGCCTATGATGGGCCGTCACTAGATAGGCTTAACTGTCAACTTTCCCATGGCTGCGTCGTTCTCAGCCCGAGCTACACTCAAGAGTACACGATCAATGAAGCGCTATGGGGAAAATTAAACTCCTGCTTGATAGAAGTTGCCGAGTAAACGATCAATGAAACTCTATGGGGAAAATCCATCTCCGGCATGATACAAGTTGCAAGATCACCCAGCTAGCCTATGATGGGCTGTCACTAGATAGGCTTAACTGTCAACTTTCCCATGGCTGGGACCTTCTCAGCCAGAGCTACACTCAAGAATACACGATCAATGAAACCCTATGGGGAAAATCAAACTCCGACATGATACAAGTTGCAAGATCACCCAGCTAGCCTATGATGGGCTGTCACTAGATAGGCTTAACTGTCAACTTTCCCATGGCTGCGACCTTCTCAGCCAGAGCTACACTCAAGAATACACGATCAATGAAACCCTATGGGGAAAATCAAACTCCGACATGATACAAGTTGCAAGATCACCCAGCTAGCCTATGATGGGCTGTCACTAGATAGGCTTAACTGTCAACTTTCCCATGGCTGCGTCGTTCTCAGCCCGAGCTACACTCAAGAGTACACGATCAATGAAGCGCTATGGGGAAAATTAAACTCCTGCTTGATAGAAGTTGCCGAGTAAACGATCAATGAAACTCTATGGGGAAAATCCAACTCCGGCATGATACAAGTTGCAAGATCACCCAGCTAGCCTATGATGGGCTGTCACTAGATAGGCTTAACTGTCAACTTTCCCATGGCTGGGACCTTCTCAGCCAGAGCTACACTCAAGAATACACGATCAATGAAACCCTATGGGGAAAATCAAACTCCGACATGATACAAGTTGCAAGATCACCCAGCTAGCCTATGATGGGCCGTCACTAGATAGGCTTAACTGTCAACTTTCCCATGGCTGCGTCGTTCTCAGCCCGAGCTACACTCAAGAGTACACGATCAATGAAGCGCTATGGGGAAAATTAAACTCCTGCTTGATAGAAGTTGCCGAGTAAACGATCAATGAAACTCTATGGGGAAAATCCATCTCCGGCATGATACAAGTTGCAAGATCACCCAGCTAGCCTATGATGGGCTGTCACTAGATAGGCTTAACTGTCAACTTTCCCATGGCTGGGACCTTCTCAGCCAGAGCTACACTCAAGAATACACGATCAATGAAACCCTATGGGGAAAATCAAACTCCGACATGATACAAGTTGCAAGATCACCCAGCTAGCCTATGATGGGCTGTCACTAGATAGGCTTAACTGTCAACATTCCCATGGCTGCGACCTTCTCAGCCAGAGCTACACTCAAGAATACACGATCAATGAAACCCTATGGGGAAAATCAAACTCCGACATGATACAAGTTACAAGATCACCCAGCTAGCCTATGATGGGCTGTCACTAGATAGGCTTAACTGTCAACTTTCCCATGGCTGCGTCGTTCTCAGCCCGAGCTACACTCAAGAGTACACGATCAATGAAGCGCTATGGGGAAAATTAAACTCCTGCTTGATAGAAGTTGCCGAGTAAACGATCAATGAAACTCTATGGGGAAAATCCAACTCCGGCATGATACAAGTTGCAAGATCACCCAGCTAGCCTATGATGGGCTGTCACTAGATAGGCTTAACTGTCAACTTTCCCACGGCTGGGACCTTCTCAGCCAGAGCTACACTCAAGAATACACGATCAATGAAACCCTATGGGGAAAATCAAACTCCGACATGATACAAGTTGCAAGATCACCCAGCTAGCCTATGATGGGCTGTCACTAGATAGGCTTAACTGTCAACTTTCCCATGGCTGCGTCGTTCTCAGCCCGAGCTACACTCAAGAGTACACGATCAATGAAGCGCTATGGGGAAAATTAAACTCCTGCTTGATAGAAGTTGCCGAGTAAACGATCAATGAAACTCTATGGGGAAAATCCATCTCCGGCATGATACAAGTTGCAAGATCACCCAGCTAGCCTATGATGGGCTGTCACTAGATAGGCTTAACTGTCAACTTTCCCATGGCTGGGACCTTCTCAGCCAGAGCTACACTCAAGAATACACGATCAATGAAACCCTATGGGGAAAATCAAACTCCGACATGATACAAGTTGCAAGATCACCCAGCTAGCCTATGATGGGCTGTCACTAGATAGGCTTAACTGTCAACATTCCCATGGCTGCGACCTTCTCAGCCAGAGCTACACTCAAGAATACACGATCAATGAAACCCTATGGGGAAAATCAAACTCCGACATGATACAAGTTGCAAGATCACCCAGCTAGCCTATGATGGGCTGTCACTAGATAGGCTTAACTGTCAACTTTCCCATGGCTGCGTCGTTCTCAGCCCGAGCTACACTCAAGAGTACACGATCAATGAAGCGCTATGGGGAAAATTAAACTCCTGCTTGATAGAAGTTGCCGAGTAAACGATCAATGAAACTCTATGGGGAAAATCCAACTCCGGCATGATACAAGTTGCAAGATCACCCAGCTAGCCTATGATGGGCTGTCACTAGATAGGCTTAACTGTCAACTTTCCCACGGCTGGGACCTTCTCAGCCAGAGCTACACTCAAGAATACACGATCAATGAAACCCTATGGGGAAAATCAAACTCCGACATGATACAAGTTGCAAGATCACCCAGCTAGCCTATGATGGGCTGTCACTAGATAGGCTTAACTGTCAACTTTCCCATGGCTGCGTCGTTCTCAGCCCGAGCTACACTCAAGAGTACACGATCAATGAAGCGCTACGGGGAAAATTAAACTCCTGCTTGATAGAAGTTGCCGAGTAAACGATCAATGAAACCCTATGGGGAAAATCCAACTCCGGCATGATACAAGTTGCAAGATCACCCAGCTAGCCTATGATGGGCTGTCACTAGATAGGCTTAACTGTCAACTTTCCCATGGCTGCGACCTTCTCAGCCAGAGCTACACTCAAGAATACACGATCAATGAAACCCTATGGGGAAAATCAAACTCCGACATGATACAAGTTGCAAGATCACCCAGCTAGCCTATGATGGGCTGTCACTAGATATGCTTAACTGTCAACTTTCCCATGGCTGCGTCGTTCTCAGCCCGAGCTACACTCAAGAGTACACGATCAATGAAGCGCTATGGGGAAAATTAAACTCCTGCTTGATAGAAGTTGCCGAGTAAACGATCAATGAAACTCTATGGGGAAAATCCAACTCCGGCATGATACAAGTTGCAAGATCACCCAGCTAGCCTATGATGGGCTGTCACTAAATAGGCTTAACTGTCAACTTTCCCATGGCTGCGACCTTCTCAGCCAGAGCTACACTCAAGAATACACGATCAATGAAACCCTATGGGGAAAATCAAACTCCGACATGATACAAGTTGCAAGATCACCCAGCTAGCCTATGATGGGCTGTCACTAGATAGGCTTAACTGTCAACTTTCCCATGGCTGCGACCTTCTCAGCCAGAGCTACACTCAAGAATACACGATCAATGAAACCCTATGGGGAAAATCAAACTCCGACATGATACAAGTTGCAAGATCACCCAGCTAGCCTATGATGGGCTGTCACTAGATAGGCTTAACTGTCAACTTTCCCATGGCTGCGTCGTTCTCAGCCCGAGCTACACTCAAGAGTACACGATCAATGAAGCGCTATGGGGAAAATTAAACTCCTGCTTGATAGAAGTTGCCGAGTAAACGATCAATGAAACTCTATGGGGAAAATCCATCTCCGGCATGATACAAGTTGCAAGATCACCCAGCTAGCCTATGATGGGCTGTCACTAGATAGGCTTAACTGTCAACTTTCCCATGGCTGGGACCTTCTCAGCCAGAGCTACACTCAAGAATACACGATCAATGAAACCCTATGGGGAAAATCAAACTCCGACATGATACAAGTTGCAAGATCACCCAGCTAGCCTATGATGGGCTGTCACTAGATAGGCTTAACTGTCAACTTTCCCATGGCTGCGACCTTCTCAGCCCGAGCTACACTCAAGAGTACACGATCAATGAAGCGCTATGGGGAAAATTAAACTCCTGCTTGATAGAAGTTGCCGAGTAAACGATCAATGAAACTCTATGGGGAAAATCCAACTCCGGCATGATACAAGTTGCAAGATCACCCAGCTAGCCTATGATGGGCTGTCACTAGATAGGCTTAACTGTCAACTTTCCCATGGCTGCGACCTTCTCAGCCAGAGCTACACTCAAGAATACACGATCAATGAAACCCTATGGGGAAAATCAAACTCCGACATGATACAAGTTGCAAGATCACCCAGCTAGCCTATGATGGGCTGTCACTAGATAGGCTTAACTGTCAACTTTCCCATGGCTGCGACCTTCTCAGCCAGAGCTACACTCAAGAATACACGATCAATGAAACCCTATGGGGAAAATCAAACTCCGACATGATACAAGTTGCAAGATCACCCAGCTAGCCTATGATGGGCTGTCACTAGATAGGCTTAACTGTCAACTTTCCCATGGCTGCGTCGTTCTCAGCCCGAGCTACACTCAAGAGTACACGATCAATGAAGCGCTATGGGGAAAATTAAACTCCTGCTTGATAGAAGTTGCCGAGTAAACGATCAATGAAACTCTATGGGGAAAATCCAACTCCGGCATGATACAAGTTGCAAGATCACCCAGCTAGCCTATGATGGGCTGTCACTAGATAGGCTTAACTGTCAACTTTCCCATGGCTGGGACCTTCTCAGCCAGAGCTACACTCAAGAATACACGATCAATGAAACCCTATGGGGAAAATCAAACTCCGACATGATACAAGTTGCAAGATCACCCAGCTAGCCTATGATGGGCTGTCACTAGATAGGCTTAACTGTCAACTTTCCCATGGCTGCGACCTTCTCAGCCAGAGCTACACTCAAGAATACACGATCAATGAAACCCTATGGGGAAAATCAAACTCCGACATGATACAAGTTGCAAGATCACCCAGCTAGCCTATGATGGGCTGTCACTAGATAGGCTTAACTGTCAACTTTCCCATGGCTGCGTCGTTCTCAGCCCGAGCTACACTCAAGAGTACACGATCAATGAAGCGCTATGGGGAAAATTAAACTCCTGCTTGATAGAAGTTGCCGAGTAAACGATCAATGAAACTCTATGGGGAAAATCCAACTCCGGCATGATACAAGTTGCAAGATCACCCAGCTAGCCTATGATGGGCTGTCACTAGATAGGCTTAACTGTCAACTTTCCCACGGCTGGGACCTTCTCAGCCAGAGCTACACTCAAGAATACACGATCAATGAAACCCTATGGGGAAAATCAAACTCCGACATGATACAAGTTGCAAGATCACCCAGCTAGCCTATGATGGGCTGTCACTAGATAGGCTTAACTGTCAACTTTCCCATGGCTGCGTCGTTCTCAGCCCGAGCTACACTCAAGAGTACACGATCAATGAAGCGCTACGGGGAAAATTAAACTCCTGCTTGATAGAAGTTGCCGAGTAAACGATCAATGAAACCCTATGGGGAAAATCCAACTCCGGCATGATACAAGTTGCAAGATCACCCAGCTAGCCTATGATGGGCTGTCACTAGATAGGCTTAACTGTCAACTTTCCCATGGCTGCGACCTTCTCAGCCAGAGCTACACTCAAGAATACACGATCAATGAAACCCTATGGGGAAAATCAAACTCCGACATGATACAAGTTGCAAGATCACCCAGCTAGCCTATGATGGGCTGTCACTAGATATGCTTAACTGTCAACTTTCCCATGGCTGCGTCGTTCTCAGCCCGAGCTACACTCAAGAGTACACGATCAATGAAGCGCTATGGGGAAAATTAAACTCCTGCTTGATAGAAGTTGCCGAGTAAACGATCAATGAAACTCTATGGGGAAAATCCAACTCCGGCATGATACAAGTTGCAAGATCACCCAGCTAGCCTATGATGGGCTGTCACTAAATAGGCTTAACTGTCAACTTTCCCATGGCTGCGACCTTCTCAGCCAGAGCTACACTCAAGAATACACGATCAATGAAACCCTATGGGGAAAATCAAACTCCGACATGATACAAGTTGCAAGATCACCCAGCTAGCCTATGATGGGCTGTCACTAGATAGGCTTAACTGTCAACTTTCCCATGGCTGCGACCTTCTCAGCCAGAGCTACACTCAAGAATACACGATCAATGAAACCCTATGGGGAAAATCAAACTCCGACATGATACAAGTTGCAAGATCACCCAGCTAGCCTATGATGGGCTGTCACTAGATAGGCTTAACTGTCAACTTTCCCATGGCTGCGTCGTTCTCAGCCCGAGCTACACTCAAGAGTACACGATCAATGAAGCGCTATGGGGAAAATTAAACTCCTGCTTGATAGAAGTTGCCGAGTAAACGATCAATGAAACTCTATGGGGAAAATCCATCTCCGGCATGATACAAGTTGCAAGATCACCCAGCTAGCCTATGATGGGCTGTCACTAGATAGGCTTAACTGTCAACTTTCCCATGGCTGGGACCTTCTCAGCCAGAGCTACACTCAAGAATACACGATCAATGAAACCCTATGGGGAAAATCAAACTCCGACATGATACAAGTTGCAAGATCACCCAGCTAGCCTATGATGGGCTGTCACTAGATAGGCTTAACTGTCAACTTTCCCATGGCTGCGACCTTCTCAGCCCGAGCTACACTCAAGAGTACACGATCAATGAAGCGCTATGGGGAAAATTAAACTCCTGCTTGATAGAAGTTGCCGAGTAAACGATCAATGAAACTCTATGGGGAAAATCCAACTCCGGCATGATACAAGTTGCAAGATCACCCAGCTAGCCTATGATGGGCTGTCACTAGATAGGCTTAACTGTCAACTTTCCCATGGCTGCGACCTTCTCAGCCAGAGCTACACTCAAGAATACACGATCAATGAAACCCTATGGGGAAAATCAAACTCCGACATGATACAAGTTGCAAGATCACCCAGCTAGCCTATGATGGGCTGTCACTAGATAGGCTTAACTGTCAACTTTCCCATGGCTGCGACCTTCTCAGCCAGAGCTACACTCAAGAATACACGATCAATGAAACCCTATGGGGAAAATCAAACTCCGACATGATACAAGTTGCAAGATCACCCAGCTAGCCTATGATGGGCTGTCACTAAATAGGCTTAACTGTCAACTTTCCCATGGCTGCGTCGTTCTCAGCCCGAGCTACACTCAAGAGTACACGATCAATGAAGCGCTATGGGGAAAATTAAACTCCTGCTTGATAGAAGTTGCCGAGTAAACGATCAATGAAACTCTATGGGGAAAATCCAACTCCGGCATGATACAAGTTGCAAGATCACCCAGCTAGCCTATGATGGGCTGTCACTAGATAGGCTTAACTGTCAACTTTCCCATGGCTGGGACCTTCTCAGCCAGAGCTACACTCAAGAATACACGATCAATGAAACCCTATGGGGAAAATCAAACTCCGACATGATACAAGTTGCAAGATCACCCAGCTAGCCTATGATGGGCCGTCACTAGATAGGCTTAACTGTCAACTTTCCCATGGCTGCGTCGTTCTCAGCCCGAGCTACACTCAAGAGTACACGATCAATGAAGCGCTATGGGGAAAATTAAACTCCTGCTTGATAGAAGTTGCCGAGTAAACGATCAATGAAACTCTATGGGGAAAATCAATCTCCGGCATGATACAAGTTGCAAGATCACCCAGCTAGCCTATGATGGGCTGTCACTAGATAGGCTTAACTGTCAACTTTCCCATGGCTGGGACCTTCTCAGCCAGAGCTACACTCAAGAATACACGATCAATGAAACCCTATGGGAAAAATCAAACTCCGACATGATACAAGTTGCAAGATCACCCAGCTAGCCTATGATGGGCTGTCACTAGATAGGCTTAACTGTCAACTTTCCCATGGCTGCGACCTTCTCAGCCAGAGCTACACTCAAGAATACACGATCAATGAAACCCTATGGGGAAAATCAAACTCCGACATGATACAAGTTGCAAGATCACCCAGCTAGCCTATGATGGGCTGTCACTAGATAGGCTTAGCTGTCAACTTTCCCATGGCTGCGTCGTTCTCAGCCCGAGCTACACTCAAGAGTACACGATCAATGAAGCGCTATGGGGAAAATTAAACTCCTGCTTGATAGAAGTTGCCGAGTAAACGATCAATGAAACTCTATGGGGAAAATCCAACTCCGGCATGATACAAGTTGCAAGATCACCCAGCTAGCCTATGATGGGCTGTCACTAGATAGGCTTAACTGTCAACTTTCCCATGGCTGGGACCTTCTCAGCCAGAGCTACACTCAAGAATACACGATCAATGAAACCCTATGGGGAAAATCAAACTCCGACATGATACAAGTTGCAAGATCACCCAGCTAGCCTATGATGGGCCGTCACTAGATAGGCTTAACTGTCAACTTTCCCATGGCTGCGTCGTTCTCAGCCCGAGCTACACTCAAGAGTACACGATCAATGAAGCGCTATGGGGAAAAGTAAACTCCTGCTTGATAGAAGTTGCCGAGTAAACGATCAATGAAACTCTAGGGGGAAAATCCATCTCCGGCATGATACAAGTTGCAAGATCACCCAGCTAGCCTATGATGGGCTGTCACTAGATAGGCTTAACTGTCAACTTTCCCATGGCTGGGACCTTCTCAGCCAGAGCTACACTCAAGAATACACGATCAATGAAACCCTATGGGGAAAATCAAACTCCGACATGATACAAGTTGCAAGATCACCCAGCTAGCCTATGATGGGCTGTCACTAGATAGGCTTAACTGTCAACATTCCCATGGCTGCGACCTTCTCAGCCAGAGCTACACTCAAGAATACACGATCAATGAAACCCTATGGGGAAAATCAAACTCCGACATGATACAAGTTGCAAGATCACCCAGCTAGCCTATGATGGGCTGTCACTAGATAGGCTTAACTGTCAACTTTCCCATGGCTGCGTCGTTCTCAGCCCGAGCTACACTCAAGAGTACACGATCAATGAAGCGCTATGGGGAAAATTAAACTCCTGCTTGATAGAAGTTGCCGAGTAAACGATCAATGAAACTCTATGGGGAAAATCCAACTCCGGCATGATACAAGTTGCAAGATCACCCAGCTAGCCTATGATGGGCTGTCACTAGATAGGCTTAACTGTCAACTTTCCCACGGCTGGGACCTTCTCAGCCAGAGCTACACTCAAGAATACACGATCAATGAAACCCTATGGGGAAAATCAAACTCCGACATGATACAAGTTGCAAGATCACCCAGCTAGCCTATGATGGGCTGTCACTAGATAGGCTTAACTGTCAACTTTCCCATGGCTGCGTCGTTCTCAGCCCGAGCTACACTCAAGAGTACACGATCAATGAAGCGCTATGGGGAAAATTAAACTCCTGCTTGATAGAAGTTGCCGAGTAAACGATCAATGAAACTCTATGGGGAAAATCCATCTCCGGCATGATACAAGTTGCAAGATCACCCAGCTAGCCTATGATGGGCTGTCACTAGATAGGCTTAACTGTCAACTTTCCCATGGCTGGGACCTTCTCAGCCAGAGCTACACTCAAGAATACACGATCAATGAAACCCTATGGGGAAAATCAAACTCCGACATGATACAAGTTGCAAGATCACCCAGCTAGCCTATGATGGGCTGTCACTAGATAGGCTTAACTGTCAACATTCCCATGGCTGCGACCTTCTCAGCCAGAGCTACACTCAAGAATACACGATCAATGAAACCCTATGGGGAAAATCAAACTCCGACATGATACAAGTTGCAAGATCACCCAGCTAGCCTATGATGGGCTGTCACTAGATAGGCTTAACTGTCAACTTTCCCATGGCTGCGTCGTTCTCAGCCCGAGCTACACTCAAGAGTACACGATCAATGAAGCGCTATGGGGAAAATTAAACTCCTGCTTGATAGAAGTTGCCGAGTAAACGATCAATGAAACTCTATGGGGAAAATCCAACTCCGGCATGATACAAGTTGCAAGATCACCCAGCTAGCCTATGATGGGCTGTCACTAGATAGGCTTAACTGTCAACTTTCCCACGGCTGGGACCTTCTCAGCCAGAGCTACACTCAAGAATACACGATCAATGAAACCCTATGGGGAAAATCAAACTCCGACATGATACAAGTTGCAAGATCACCCAGCTAGCCTATGATGGGCTGTCACTAGATAGGCTTAACTGTCAACTTTCCCATGGCTGCGTCGTTCTCAGCCCGAGCTACACTCAAGAGTACACGATCAATGAAGCGCTACGGGGAAAATTAAACTCCTGCTTGATAGAAGTTGCCGAGTAAACGATCAATGAAACCCTATGGGGAAAATCCAACTCCGGCATGATACAAGTTGCAAGATCACCCAGCTAGCCTATGATGGGCTGTCACTAGATAGGCTTAACTGTCAACTTTCCCATGGCTGCGACCTTCTCAGCCAGAGCTACACTCAAGAATACACGATCAATGAAACCCTATGGGGAAAATCAAACTCCGACATGATACAAGTTGCAAGATCACCCAGCTAGCCTATGATGGGCTGTCACTAGATATGCTTAACTGTCAACTTTCCCATGGCTGCGTCGTTCTCAGCCCGAGCTACACTCAAGAGTACACGATCAATGAAGCGCTATGGGGAAAATTAAACTCCTGCTTGATAGAAGTTGCCGAGTAAACGATCAATGAAACTCTATGGGGAAAATCCAACTCCGGCATGATACAAGTTGCAAGATCACCCAGCTAGCCTATGATGGGCTGTCACTAAATAGGCTTAACTGTCAACTTTCCCATGGCTGCGACCTTCTCAGCCAGAGCTACACTCAAGAATACACGATCAATGAAACCCTATGGGGAAAATCAAACTCCGACATGATACAAGTTGCAAGATCACCCAGCTAGCCTATGATGGGCTGTCACTAGATAGGCTTAACTGTCAACTTTCCCATGGCTGCGACCTTCTCAGCCAGAGCTACACTCAAGAATACACGATCAATGAAACCCTATGGGGAAAATCAAACTCCGACATGATACAAGTTGCAAGATCACCCAGCTAGCCTATGATGGGCTGTCACTAGATAGGCTTAACTGTCAACTTTCCCATGGCTGCGTCGTTCTCAGCCCGAGCTACACTCAAGAGTACACGATCAATGAAGCGCTATGGGGAAAATTAAACTCCTGCTTGATAGAAGTTGCCGAGTAAACGATCAATGAAACTCTATGGGGAAAATCCATCTCCGGCATGATACAAGTTGCAAGATCACCCAGCTAGCCTATGATGGGCTGTCACTAGATAGGCTTAACTGTCAACTTTCCCATGGCTGGGACCTTCTCAGCCAGAGCTACACTCAAGAATACACGATCAATGAAACCCTATGGGGAAAATCAAACTCCGACATGATACAAGTTGCAAGATCACCCAGCTAGCCTATGATGGGCTGTCACTAGATAGGCTTAACTGTCAACTTTCCCATGGCTGCGACCTTCTCAGCCCGAGCTACACTCAAGAGTACACGATCAATGAAGCGCTATGGGGAAAATTAAACTCCTGCTTGATAGAAGTTGCCGAGTAAACGATCAATGAAACTCTATGGGGAAAATCCAACTCCGGCATGATACAAGTTGCAAGATCACCCAGCTAGCCTATGATGGGCTGTCACTAGATAGGCTTAACTGTCAACTTTCCCATGGCTGCGACCTTCTCAGCCAGAGCTACACTCAAGAATACACGATCAATGAAACCCTATGGGGAAAATCAAACTCCGACATGATACAAGTTGCAAGATCACCCAGCTAGCCTATGATGGGCTGTCACTAGATAGGCTTAACTGTCAACTTTCCCATGGCTGCGACCTTCTCAGCCAGAGCTACACTCAAGAATACACGATCAATGAAACCCTATGGGGAAAATCAAACTCCGACATGATACAAGTTGCAAGATCACCCAGCTAGCCTATGATGGGCTGTCACTAGATAGGCTTAACTGTCAACTTTCCCATGGCTGCGTCGTTCTCAGCCCGAGCTACACTCAAGAGTACACGATCAATGAAGCGCTATGGGGAAAATTAAACTCCTGCTTGATAGAAGTTGCCGAGTAAACGATCAATGAAACTCTATGGGGAAAATCCAACTCCGGCATGATACAAGTTGCAAGATCACCCAGCTAGCCTATGATGGGCTGTCACTAGATAGGCTTAACTGTCAACTTTCCCATGGCTGGGACCTTCTCAGCCAGAGCTACACTCAAGAATACACGATCAATGAAACCCTATGGGGAAAATCAAACTCCGACATGATACAAGTTGCAAGATCACCCAGCTAGCCTATGATGGGCTGTCACTAGATAGGCTTAACTGTCAACTTTCCCATGGCTGCGTCGTTCTCAGCCCGAGCTACACTCAAGAGTACACGATCAATGAAGCGCTACGGGGAAAATTAAACTCCTGCTTGATAGAAGTTGCCGAGTAAACGATCAATGAAACCCTATGGGGAAAATCCAACTCCGGCATGATACAAGTTGCAAGATCACCCAGCTAGCCTATGATGGGCTGTCACTAGATAGGCTTAACTGTCAACTTTCCCATGGCTGCGACCTTCTCAGCCAGAGCTACACTCAAGAATACACGATCAATGAAACCCTATGGGGAAAATCAAACTCCGACATGATACAAGTTGCAAGATCACCCAGCTAGCCTATGATGGGCTGTCACTAGATATGCTTAACTGTCAACTTTCCCATGGCTGCGTCGTTCTCAGCCCGAGCTACACTCAAGAGTACACGATCAATGAAGCGCTATGGGGAAAATTAAACTCCTGCTTGATAGAAGTTGCCGAGTAAACGATCAATGAAACTCTATGGGGAAAATCCAACTCCGGCATGATACAAGTTGCAAGATCACCCAGCTAGCCTATGATGGGCTGTCACTAAATAGGCTTAACTGTCAACTTTCCCATGGCTGCGACCTTCTCAGCCAGAGCTACACTCAAGAATACACGATCAATGAAACCCTATGGGGAAAATCAAACTCCGACATGATACAAGTTGCAAGATCACCCAGCTAGCCTATGATGGGCTGTCACTAGATAGGCTTAACTGTCAACTTTCCCATGGCTGCGACCTTCTCAGCCAGAGCTACACTCAAGAATACACGATCAATGAAACCCTATGGGGAAAATCAAACTCCGACATGATACAAGTTGCAAGATCACCCAGCTAGCCTATGATGGGCTGTCACTAGATAGGCTTAACTGTCAACTTTCCCATGGCTGCGTCGTTCTCAGCCCGAGCTACACTCAAGAGTACACGATCAATGAAGCGCTATGGGGAAAATTAAACTCCTGCTTGATAGAAGTTGCCGAGTAAACGATCAATGAAACTCTATGGGGAAAATCCATCTCCGGCATGATACAAGTTGCAAGATCACCCAGCTAGCCTATGATGGGCTGTCACTAGATAGGCTTAACTGTCAACTTTCCCATGGCTGGGACCTTCTCAGCCAGAGCTACACTCAAGAATACACGATCAATGAAACCCTATGGGGAAAATCAAACTCCGACATGATACAAGTTGCAAGATCACCCAGCTAGCCTATGATGGGCTGTCACTAGATAGGCTTAACTGTCAACTTTCCCATGGCTGCGACCTTCTCAGCCCGAGCTACACTCAAGAGTACACGATCAATGAAGCGCTATGGGGAAAATTAAACTCCTGCTTGATAGAAGTTGCCGAGTAAACGATCAATGAAACTCTATGGGGAAAATCCAACTCCGGCATGATACAAGTTGCAAGATCACCCAGCTAGCCTATGATGGGCTGTCACTAGATAGGCTTAACTGTCAACTTTCCCATGGCTGCGACCTTCTCAGCCAGAGCTACACTCAAGAATACACGATCAATGAAACCCTATGGGGAAAATCAAACTCCGACATGATACAAGTTGCAAGATCACCCAGCTAGCCTATGATGGGCTGTCACTAGATAGGCTTAACTGTCAACTTTCCCATGGCTGCGACCTTCTCAGCCAGAGCTACACTCAAGAATACACGATCAATGAAACCCTATGGGGAAAATCAAACTCCGACATGATACAAGTTGCAAGATCACCCAGCTAGCCTATGATGGGCTGTCACTAGATAGGCTTAACTGTCAACTTTCCCATGGCTGCGTCGTTCTCAGCCCGAGCTACACTCAAGAGTACACGATCAATGAAGCGCTATGGGGAAAATTAAACTCCTGCTTGATAGAAGTTGCCGAGTAAACGATCAATGAAACTCTATGGGGAAAATCCAACTCCGGCATGATACAAGTTGCAAGATCACCCAGCTAGCCTATGATGGGCTGTCACTAGATAGGCTTAACTGTCAACTTTCCCATGGCTGGGACCTTCTCAGCCAGAGCTACACTCAAGAATACACGATCAATGAAACCCTATGGGGAAAATCAAACTCCGACATGATACAAGTTGCAAGATCACCCAGCTAGCCTATGATGGGCTGTCACTAGATAGGCTTAACTGTCAACTTTCCCATGGCTGCGTCGTTCTCAGCCCGAGCTACACTCAAGACTACACGATCAATGAAGCGCTACGGGGAAAATTAAACTCCTGCTTGATAGAAGTTGCCGAGTAAACGATAAATGAAACCCTATGGGGAAAATCCAACTCCGGCATGATACAAGTTGCAAGATCACCCAGCTAGCCTATGATGGGCTGTCACTAGATAGGCTTAACTGTCAACTTTCCCATGGCTGCGACCTTCTCAGCCAGAGCTACACTCAAGAATACACGATCAATGAAACCCTATGGGGAAAATCAAACTCCGACATGATACAAGTTGCAAAATCACCCAGCTAGCCTATGATGGGCTGTCACTAGATATGCTTAACTGTCAACTTTCCCATGGCTGCGTCGTTCTCAGCCCGAGCTACACTCAAGAGTACACGATCAATGAAGCGCTATGGGGAAAATTAAACTCCTGCTTGATAGAAGTTGCCGAGTAAACGATCAATGAAACTCTATGGGGAAAATCCAACTCCGGCATGATACAAGTTGCAAGATCACCCAGCTAGCCTATGATGGGCTGTCACTAGATAGGCTTAACTGTCAACTTTCCCATGGCTGCGACCTTCTCAGCCAGAGCTACACTCAAGAATACACGATCAATGAAACCCTATGGGGAAAATCAAACTCCGACATGATACAAGTTGCAAGATCACCCAGCTAGCCTATGATGGGCTGTCACTAGATAGGCTTAACTGTCAACTTTCCCATGGCTGCGACCTTCTCAGACAGAGCTACACTCAAGAATACACGATCAATGAAACCCTATGGGGAAAATCAAACTCCGACATGATACAAGTTGCAAGATCACCCAGCTAGCCTATGATGGGCCGTCACTAGATAGGCTTAACTGTCAACTTTCCCATGGCTGCGTCGTTCTCAGCCCGAGCTACACTCAAGAGTACACGATCAATGAAGCGCTATGGGGAAAATTAAACTCCTGCTTGATAGAAGTTGCCGAGTAAACGATCAATGAAACTCTATGGGGAAAATCCATCTCCGGCATGATACAAGTTGCAAGATCACCCAGCTAGCCTATGATGGGCTGTCACTAGATAGGCTTAACTGTCAACTTTCCCATGGCTGGGACCTTCTCAGCCAGAGCTACACTCAAGAATACACGATCAATGAAACCCTATGGGGAAAATCAAACTCCGACATGATACAAGTTGCAAGATCACCCAGCTAGCCTATGATGGGCTGTCACTAGATAGGCTTAACTGTCAACTTTCCCATGGCTGCGACCTTCTCAGCCAGAGCTACACTCAAGAATACACGATCAATGAAACCCTATGGGGAAAATCAAACTCCGACATGATACAAGTTGCAAGATCACCCAGCTAGCCTATGATGGGCTGTCACTAGATAGGCTTAACTGTCAACTTTCCCATGGCTGCGTCGTTCTCAGCCCGAGCTACACTCAAGAGTACACGATCAATGAAGCGCTATGGGGAAAATTAAACTCCTGCTTGATAGAAGTTGCCGAGTAAACGATCAATGAAACTCTATGGGGAAAATCCAACTCCGGCATGATACAAGTTGCAAGATCACCCAGCTAGCCTATGATGGGCTGTCACTAGATAGGCTTAACTGTCAACTTTCCCACGGCTGGGACCTTCTCAGCCAGAGCTACACTCAAGAATACACGATCAATGAAACCCTATGGGGAAAATCAAACTCCGACATGATACAAGTTGCAAGATCACCCAGCTAGCCTATGATGGGCTGTCACTAGATAGGCTTAACTGTCAACTTTCCCATGGCTGCGTCGTTCTCAGCCCGAGCTACACTCAAGAGTACACGATCAATGAAGCGCTAAGGGGAAAATTAAACTCCTGCTTGATAGAAGTTGCCGAGTAAACGATCAATGAAACCCTATGGGGAAAATCCAACTCCGGCATGATACAAGTTGCAAGATCACCCAGCTAGCCTATGATGGGCTGTCACTAGATAGGCTTAACTGTCAACTTTCCCATGGCTGCGACCTTCTCAGCCAGAGCTACACTCAAGAATACACGATCAATGAAACCCTATGGGGAAAATCAAACTCCGACATGATACAAGTTGCAAGATCACCCAGCTAGCCTATGATGGGCTGTCACTAGATAGGCTTAACTGTCAACTTTCCCATGGCTGCGACCTTCTCAGACAGAGCTACACTCAAGAATACACGATCAATGAAACCCTATGGGGAAAATCAAACTCCGACATGATACAAGTTGCAAGATCACCCAGCTAGCCTATGATGGGCCGTCACTAGATAGGCTTAACTGTCAACTTTCCCATGGCTGCGTCGTTCTCAGCCCGAGCTACACTCAAGAGTACACGATCAATGAAGCGCTATGGGGAAAATTAAACTCCTGCTTGATAGAAGTTGCCGAGTAAACGATCAATGAAACTCTATGGGGAAAATCCATCTCCGGCATGATACAAGTTGCAAGATCACCCAGCTAGCCTATGATGGGCTGTCACTAGATAGGCTTAACTGTCAACTTTCCCATGGCTGGGACCTTCTCAGCCAGAGCTACACTCAAGAATACACGATCAATGAAACCCTATGGGGAAAATCAAACTCCGACATGATACAAGTTGCAAGATCACCCAGCTAGCCTATGATGGGCTGTCACTAGATAGGCTTAACTGTCAACTTTCCCATGGCTGCGACCTTCTCAGCCAGAGCTACACTCAAGAATACACGATCAATGAAACCCTATGGGGAAAATCAAACTCCGACATGATACAAGTTGCAAGATCACCCAGCTAGCCTATGATGGGCTGTCACTAGATAGGCTTAACTGTCAACTTTCCCATG